>NW_020272961.1:0-57553 GCF_003268045.1 Sipha flava | reverse complement strand
CCGGCGGACGGCGGTCGGCCCACCCACGGTGGCCACACAAGTAGACGACACCGGGGACCACACGCGAGCCGCGCCACGCCAACAGCGACGTCGTCCCGTGCGTGCGTGCGTGCGTGCGTGCGTGCGTGCGGTGTGCGCGCGCGCGCACACCGAACACACCGTACACTAAGCCGCCCGATGGGGGCACCGACTGACGGAATAATAATATAACGTACACCGCGTTCCACCGCAACATTATTATTTCGTACGTGTTGCGTATGTTACACGGTAACGCCAACGTTATGGTTATGTGTCAACTCGGCTAAACGACGACCGTTCGCCCGTCCGTCGTGCCACAGATAGGGTTATGAAATATTGGTCATCACCACTACTATTACTGCTGTCATACGATCGTCGTGTGACGCGGTTCGCGGGAAGGGATGAGATGAATTCTGCCGGTTTGATCCTTTTACCGTCCACCGCGCTTTTCTCCGTTCCGATAAAAATCGACCCGTCGATCTGTTGTACGCGTTGTATACTACACCGCTTACTAGATGGGTGTTAGCGGGTCGCAACTAGAAATTGTGTCACCGTGTGTACGTCTTAAACGACTTCACCGCTGACCGTTTATACTTGCTTAACAACGATTTCATGACCATATATTTATATTTTTGTTCCAGATAAATGATCTACCGCGGTGCAACTACTATTGTATCGGTACATACTATACGGAATCGTTCTCTGGCTCGCGCTCCGAATTTCATGTTTTCAGAGAGTAATACGAACAGATTGAGGGATGAAAAACGTGAACCGAAAACGTTCATCCTGTCTCATCGGTTTCGACTGTTACACATGTGACGTATATACATTTATTACCTGTACGTACAATATAGATGTGTATATTTACATATTATATACTATACATTGCTGTTGCACCACGTTTATATGTTACCGCTTCTACGTGTATATATGAAACCGTATTTAGGCTCGAGCCCAGGATCACAAGGTTCGAAGTGGTGGCGACGAAAAGGATAAACCGTCTTCGCGGTACGTTTTCCGATCGTTACATTAAAGTATAATATCACAATGCAAAACTAAAAAAATCCTTTCGAAATATTCTAAAAGGAAATCACTATAGTGTGTATACACGTCATGTAATAGTAATGTTACGCGTATAATTGCATTGTGTGTGCGGTACGTTGGGAACGGTCGCATCATAAAATTCGACGTGTCCCCACGCATACCGTGTACCGCAGTGTACTGGGCCGACGAGATACCGAGAGATTTCCCGGAGAGCCTTTATTAAAATGATTTAGTCAATTAATTGCATTTGATTATTTTTATGTTGAAATATTGTTTGGCAAATAATTGATAAATAATGAAAAAATGTAACACAAAAGACAAAGTATAGTTGGTGTGGAAAGATTAAGAAAAAAAAACAAAAAGTCGCACCGCGCATCTAGAAATTAATATCGGGTATGGCTTAACAATAAACATTTAAATGGGATAATTTATTTTCAAAAAAAAGTAATTTTAATGCACACTTAGTACGTTGATATATGATATTAGACTGAAATGCTGTTTACTACTTCTGAAATTCTTTGATTTATTTTGGAAATTCATTTGAAAAACAGTTATGCGATTAAAGACTTGCGGATTTGATTGGTTTTGAAGTTGGGGTGATTGAGTCGGGGATTCGAAATTTGCCGTATTAACTTAATAATTAACCGTTGAAATTAATTGTAAACATACATTTCAATAAAAAAAAAAAAAATATAAAAATCCTGGTTGATTTTTTCCCTCAGTCCGCCACCGGCACTAGTTGAAAATAATTGGTATATTCGCCAATAATAATAATAATAATAATAGTAATTACTACAATGACAGACGTAATATCCGAACGATCGTGTGCATAACTCCATGTATGTCATAGGACGTGTTCGTGACGTTTGCGTGTACGACGCGCGGGTCATTAGCGGTGGGCCATTACGCCAAAGGCGGACCTCGCGGACGTTTTTTCTTTCATTTCTAATCGCAGTCGCACGCGAAAAATAATAACGACCACGAGCAGTGTAATAAATAATAATCGCGTACGTGCGCGTCCGCTGTCGGCCGAACGCATGTCCGTGTCGCATGCAGAACCTTGTGGTAGTCGTGTACTGCACATAAGCGTGCGCAGAGTTCTCAATCAGCACCGAGGAACACTTTCGGCAAATCGTTCGCCAATGGATACGCCAATGTATGTTTGTCAGCGCTAAAAATTTCCAACATACAACCGTAAGAGGGGCATTGGATGCTATTTGAAATCAGCAGTTTAATGAGAACCTAAATTTGTCATTAAAGAATCATAATCACACTCAAAAATCGATTACGAACCATACATATATGCAAAACACATAATATGTAACATATATCTATGTTACGAGCATACTTTTACAACACAGTCAGGGTCGTATTTAGACTTACTTCTAGGGGAGGGGGGAGGGGGCGACTCAAAATCAGGCTCAAAATTTACAAGTACTATTTTTAGTAAAATTTAAATATGGTGAATCCTTAATATTTGTGGTTTTTTTTTTTAATCTAATGCTGGATCCGCTTAGAATCGACTTTTGTGTAGTTCTTTTTTAACACCTGTCTGTGTTTTGAAAGTTACGCTTGTGATTTATTTGATTTTTCGTTAAGTATGGACTCGACAAAAAGCCCAATTCAGTATTCACAGCCACGCGTAATTTGATTTCGTTATAAAATGATCCACATTAAAAAAATTTGAAATGTCACATATAATCGATTTCTTAAATACAGATTCAGAGGGGTTCGATCGCCCTTTCGCCCCTCCTAAAAGACTCTCCTGAATCGTAACGAGGTTAATTGATAATCTATTAAACTTGTAATCGTATCAAGAATATGTAAAAAAACAAATTTGGTCGTCTGTCGAGAGAATTGAGTCTGTAAATGTAAGTCCTTAAAACAATCTGGCATCTCAGAAAGAGCAGATGCAATCCAGGTTGCATATGCTGCACCCGTGAGCACACCTATGGTACTGCACGTATGTAAACGGAATACGTATTATTTTATTACCTACTTATACCCGTATATATTTATAGGTTTACTGCAGCCGCGGAACTTGTAAAGTTGTAAAAAACTTGTAAACGTGTACGCGTGACTGTTCCGACGTCTGACGGAAGGTTTGGTCGTCTCTTACTGAATCCTACACATCGTTATATCGATTTTTCAAGTCGCCCACTAGAATATTTTTTTCCTCATTTACAAAGAGGGATAAGAAACGAAAAATAAGGAAATAACCGACTGTAGTATATGCATAAACGCTCGGATTACAGGTGAAAGATCTCGTGGATTAATATAATAATATTTCCTTTTTCGGATATTCCTATCATATACAATGCTAGACTACTTGAGGCCTGTGTGCAAATCAAAATCTTGAGGCCCCTTTATAAGTTGTTCAATAGCAAGTAAAAAAATTAAATTTTTAGAGGGGGAGAAATTTTCAGATTTAAAAGTTCGAATAAAATATGATACTAAATACCTAAATAAATATTATAGTTTATTATTGAAATAAATAATTTACTCTAAACTATTACACCAAAGGAGTATTAAAAAATTTAACATAGTTAATCTAAAAGGATGCGGGGACATTGGTATTGGTGAAGTTAGTAAATAACATTGGTTTCATTCAAATAAATTATACATTGATATTTTCGTGTCAGTCATTGGACCTTTTAAGGCCCCCTATTATAGTATGAGGCTTGGGGCCTGTATGCAATGCTCACTCTGCACACTCGGTTTTTACGGTATTGATCATATATTGAAGACGAGGAAATATTGTTGTAATACATCCAAGTTATTTTCTATCTTCGTAATAGTTCATAATATTTTTATCGTACATTTAATTCACTGATAATTTATCATTATTCATTAAAGTTCATGGACTATACGCGTAATCGCATTATTATATTCATTATAAAATGAATCATGAACATGTGTATACATGGCAGATACCATCAATACCGACAAACTATAACTACTATACCGATAATATACTACGTGTTTATATCAATATATGTAACAGTCTTAATTACATATATCTACCACCCTAATTATAAAGCATAAAATCCACGTAGTGTATATTTTG
Source organism: Sipha flava (assembly GCF_003268045.1). NCBI lineage: Eukaryota > Metazoa > Arthropoda > Insecta > Hemiptera > Aphididae > Sipha > Sipha flava. Next base: position 53,424 of record NW_020272961.1, on the reverse strand, counting down.
CAGACCCAGTTCATTGTTTAGTACTTGACTAATATGGTTGTCATAATATCTTGAATTACAATATCTATTATTACACCTATTATTAATAGTTATAATACATTTGATGTACTATCACTATCTCTTTATCTCTTTCTCAATCTGTAAATGTACAGTTTTACAAATGTTCACATGAATACCTACAATATAATTTGATTCAAAAAATAGTCCTATCGTGTTTAGTAAACGTAAAATAATGTTATTATACCTTTTCGCGTGTTTTGGTTTCAAACGACAAATTAAAACTACCTTTCTTGTCAACATACATTCATTAAACAAATTGCTTTGGCCATATGATTACTTTTATATATGCATACTTAAGATATTTGAAATTGTTCAACTATAATATATCATGTCAGTATTATTTTTCGACGGACATTCGTCCTACTATATTTCCACTAAACCGGTCTCTTAACATCCTAATTTGACATAAAAACAATTAATTACTCATAAAGTCGAAAAAATAAAAAAGATACCGATTATTAATTATTATAAGATTTAAGATTTAAGATTTTTAATTATTATATGATACGTATTTTTAAGTAAATGCTTGTAGTAATTACATATTTTCATACCGGTAATGAGTGTTTATTTGTACATGCATAGGCAGACATTTGGTTGAATTTTTGGGGCGCTATAATAATTCAATGTAAAATAACCCACAGGGGCTTCGCCCCCACATCTCCTTCTCATGCACAAGTAAAACTTATTACTATTAAAAATATAGATATGTTTAAATTGTATTAAAAAAAATACTAAATAACGTATATTTAAAAATAATTAATATTTTATTTTAATAACAAATATCTAGTTGAATCAGCAAAGATATTAAAAATATTATCGCTTTTTATATTTTACGATATATCTTTTTCAATATATATTATTGAAAGATCGCTGAACCTTAGCCAAGTTTTATTTTTTTCATTGCACTGAAACTTCATTCGCAAGTAGCCGAACTAATTGGTATTGTTAATGCTATTGTAAATAGTTTTTTTATTATTTCTTATTTTACGATTTTCAAAAAAAAAAAAACAGATAATTATAAAAACAATGAATAACATTTCTAACAAAGTTTCGATTTTGGAGGAGCTATTAAAATATTAGGGAGCTAAACACACAACCCCCCCCCCCCCCCCCCCCCCCGATATCCGCCTATGTGTACGTGTATGTATATATATTATCTACCGCGATAAAAACGTTTTAATAACCAATCGAACACATGATGAAAAATTCATCTTTTTATTTAATAAAATATATGAATGATAACTCTGTAAATACGAACAAGTGCTTTTACATTAATCGAACGCTTCAAATTGTGTAGCGTAGAGAAAGAGAGAGTGTATAATTGGTAGTTTATATTAACTCCAACAGCTCATACTGCTGTCTTAAATCAGTACATTATTCTTCACTATGTCCATGTAAAATGTTATTCCATATTAGTCTATTATTGTAAAAATGTTATGATTGTTCAAACATATTACGTATTAATGCCGAAAAATCGTTACAGACAATTTTTTTATTTTTTATTTGCCAATAAATCAATAAAAAATGTCATATTTTAATAACCGTTTTCTAAAACGTATGACGTGATTATTGTACTGTTTAAATGACGACGATTTACACGTAATGCACGTATTCGTTTATGCCGATTGTAAAAAATTAATTCTTCTGAAAAGAAAAAAAATTAATAATCCGCATAATAATTGTGACCTCAGGCGTCGTCCCGTGAGCGTTCGGAAGTCACTAAATTTTCCCAGAAATATATTTAGCGTACGTTTTTCTTAAAACTTATCAAATTTAAATAATGCATAACGATACTCCTGCAGATGTCAATATCTAAATTGTTTCGTACGGATCGAAATCGAATCGCACAGAACAATAATGAAACATATCATACTTTGTAGTTCATACCCGCGTGAATTACAGCTGGTACGTATTATATGTACGTATACCCGTAAATGTACGAGACATTAACAACTATAGATGTACCACTGGTGCGTATACAATATGCATTGTAATAAAAGGTAATACATAATAACGCGTATACAGTGTATACTGCACCTATATAATATTATATATATATATATATATATATATATTTGGTCCGAAATATCCATCATTTTAGAATCAATTCATCATATTTTGTAAATTAACTCTTTTAATACCCCGCGGTGTTTGTACACGGCACGGCACATGACATTATTCGGTATGTTAAAAAAAATAAAAAAGTAATAATAATAAAATGAAAAGAAAAAATTAGAGATCGTCGTATATATATACACATACAATCGGTTCCATTTACGGACGATCCAACCGAATAGAAGAAACTAGTCTTAACGCCGTCTAAGTGAAATGATCGACCACCCACCTCCAAATGTGTACGTGTACGTGTACGTGTGTGTGTATGATGTGTGTATGATGTGTTTATGGTGTATGTGTGCCCTGAGTTGGGCTCGTGGAGACATAGGGAGTGAAATATGTTGGAATAACATAAACTTTCTTTCTCTTACTCTCTGTATGCGTGCATGGATTATGTGCATCACTCTTTTTTACTGTACGTAAATGTCTGTATAAAAAAACGCGTGATAATTACTGTACATACGAGCAGTGTACATCCATAAAGCCATCGTTCGCCTGCATCAATGTCGCCTATTGTCCAACTGCAGCACCGCACCACCAGATTCCTCCATATAATGTTAATGTGTAACACGTGTATGTATACGACAAATGCACCGGTGTGCATTTATCATCATCACTCAAGTACACGGTTTTCTAATGGACGCGTATAAATATCGTATGCGTGCACGACCCACATGCATACGTATACACGTATTGTACCATCTCAAGATGCGGAACCCAAAATTAATGACATTTACGCTACACACTATTTTACATTTTTATAACTCCGCCTGTACATGGATAAAATACATGGGTGTGCGCGTACGACTACTATTTCCCATCGTCGATATATGAATTTAAAAAACTCGTCAGAAATGAACGTTTCAAGCGCGTATATTATGTATCATCACGCCTCGATGAAATAATTTTAAAATAATTGAACTCGAAAATCCCATTAAATTGAAAAACCGTTTTGAAACGGATATTATGAACGGAGTGGAAGAGAATATGTTAATCTTAGAAAAGGACCGTTTGGTTTTTCTATTTTAATTTTTACACCAAACGTCTTACATATATGCACGGAGAACAGGAACTATAATCACATTATTGAAAATCTGTCCCGAATTGTACTTCGGAGCCGTCAGTTGTCGATTAGTGATCGACGAAAAACTATCTTGCGAGATAATTTATTATTATTGTTTTATTTCATTGTTCATTACTCATAGATATTTTTAATTATTCTTACACTTTTTACTTTGTGCCATTACCTTTGTTTTTTTTTCACATACACTTTCTTGTTTTGTTAAAGGGTTTACGCCCGTTGAATATTCAAATAAATAAATAAATAAATGAATGCACGCAATACCCAATTACGAGAACTAACAAATTGTGCAATAATTATCGTGTGATTTAATGTTAATCAAACCATGCGTTACAGAATACTGAAATTATCCGCGGACTTTTTCGTTTCGTGGTGCACTGCAATGCGATTTTATACTACACTATTATAGCATGTCACGCACTAACCTGACGAGAAGAGGAGGAAGGGATGATACCCCCGGGCCCGGAAATTAGGGATTACAAATTATTAAAAATTAAACGCAATTAATGATAAAAATTTAATGAACACTAGAAAAAATTAAGATGTACCCCCGGGCCCGGATTTCTCTCTCCACGGCCCTGTTTGGGGGGGAAACCGATATAGGATTTTGTTTTAAGTCTTGCGCCGCGGGTATGAGCGTATTACGGACGCGCATTGTGAGCAGATCGCGCGTGCGTTCAATACGGTGTTGCAACGGTGACATCCGAACACATTTTTATTTTATTCTATTCGTCAATTTTTTTAATTCGCAACTCTCCGATTACGTTCGGGAACTATTATTTTATTGTTCTGGGTAGAACGGTCTCGGAGCGTTACGCACACGGACATGGTTATCCTGTGTACTCATACGCCGTTTATGTGTAAAATTTTCCGCGTAATAATCGCGTATTGATAATTTTATGTAGTAGAGCTTTAAATATACACATGTGAAGACATTATACGTGTATAGTAGCGGCAACGATGCGCGTAAAAGACTTCAGTTGTGCAGTAATACACAACGACGCGTTATTCAAATCTCATTCAGAACTGTTCAGGAATCGGCAATCTCACGGATTCGGTGTAACATATTAATGTCGTCATTCATTTATTGGATTTCTTACTGATGCTGAATACGGCTTGTAAGCATATGTTACCATTAACAATATATTACGTACGTGTATTTCTTTGGACTTCACCAGGAATAAGATTCTATTAATATTCTGCAATAAAGATATTACTGACACTTTAAAGTATACGCTAAAGTATATCCTAAAAATATAGCCTCTGAAATGACTTATAGATGATTTATATATAATTGTCTTGTAACAATATATATAATAACACGTACCTATTAGATATATTTTTGTTGTTTTTTATTTTTCGGGATACGTCCTCTTCATTAATAGTTAAATAATAGTTAAATAGTTTTCCTAGGACTAATTAATCATTTAAATAGTATACGTATGAATACAACTTTTTCAATGCATGTACTATATTATGTTGAACTTATTAGTTTATTTAGAAATTATTTTAAAATGACTTTAAAATTATAAGATGTATTAATAATATAATATGACTTTTCAGTTGAAAACTGAAGTGTTGATTTTTTGCGTGCATGATTATACACGTGCGTGTGATTGAATATATTATTTTCATACTGTTAAGGAATGATGGATCACATAATCAAGCTTTAAATATAAAGGAACTACGTCTTAAAATTATTGGTTTATTCGAAAAATTATAATATATTCATATACTCGTATTATACCATTTTATGTATACGTATAAGTTATAATATATATGGACATTATGTATGATAAATAGTTTGTATTAACGATATAAATATCTTCCATCGGGTAAATCCAATGTAAATAATTATTGAACAGTCGCAAAATATTTATGCACACCTGTAAAATGCATTTACTGAAGTAAAAGATTTGTGACCGCACCTTACAAGAAAATTAATCAACATATTGTAAAACAAGTCATAATGGATACCGAAATTATCGTTAAGCAAGGAAGAAAAAACACCATGCACCAAAAAAGGAAACCGGCTGCTTTTAGTGTAAAATTATTAGTCATTATAGTAACTGCAATACTACTTTTTTATATAATTTTTTTCTTTTAAAAAAAGTTTGGCACACAAAGATAATATGTAAACGGTTATATGTTATTTTCGGGAGTCACTAAGTTTGAAAAAAATGCATGAAAATCAATTAAAATTGTTTTAAAATATTTCATGCGTTATTATACATGTTACGGTACACTTTATGAAATCTACCTATTACAGTAGTATTTTTGATTTCCGTAAAAATATTAGTAGTGAATTGTTTGCAATTTCTAAAGAAACAATATAAATTTCTAACGTTAGTATTATTTTTCTCTGTATATCGTACGTAACTGTCAATTCGATAACTTACTGCTAATTAATATTATTTAGCCGGTCTAGGATTCAAAACTACAAAACCGATTCGAAAAATAAAACTGAATTATTCTCCCAACGGAATCGTATTGAATTATCCTACCAAAATTTATTCAAATAAATACATATCAAATGGGCTTGATTAAAATTCTTCTTAACTCATTCGGAGGCTCACGCAATGGTTATATAACTTTCTTTTACGGTGCACCGATAAAATAACTCGCAAAACACCTATCATTATATATTACACCTTCACATTGCACATACGGTTTTCGTTTAAGACGGTTCGACGGTTTTCAATTGAATCGTCGTCGATTTCATGTATTGATACGTATGTGCATCAAGACAATGGTGCGCACGCATACGTAAACAAATTGCTATTTCATCGATATAGAACAATGCTGCTCGAAGTGACCTTTAGAGGAATTCCCGAGCCTGTTTTTTCGTTTATTTTTATTATTATAATGTTGTTTTTTTAATTGATTAATCATCGCCGACGTGACCGATACGTATCCCCATATTGTATACCGTTGTTCGCGTCGTTCGCGAACATAATATAATATAGTAAATAGTATAGATTGTTGTGTTGGATGCGTGCGTGGTGTAACGGCGCGAATCGTTTCTTTTTATTACGATTTAAAATCGCAAAAAAAAAAAGGAGATGTGGCGGCGGCGTCGACGGTATATATCGAAGAATAAAAAAAAAAAAGAGAGTGGTGGAAAAGAATAATAAGAAAATAAACATGGATCGAACGTCAAAATTGTCTGGCCATTTGTACATAAAATACCATTGTGATACCATCGTTTTGTCCTCAAACTTTATTATGCTGTTTTCCATGCAGATGGCTCCGAACAAATGACATGTTTATTTATGCAAACTGTTCGATCGTCTTTTACGAGGGAATAATACTCCCGCCGGTCGAGGAATATATTACTATTAAAATATATGCCCCGTACGTTCGCCAGCGGTTTCTAGAAAACGAATACACACGACCGGCTGAAAGCTTGATTCGATAGTATTTATGTTTATTATACGTGTATTTTTATTTTTTTTATTTTATATTTATATTTATTTTACTGCAGCGTATTATAGCGTTATTATTATTGGTTTCGTGCGCGACGATGAAATCTAATATCCCGCGTCGAGAAGTAAACGTAAAAAATAATAATTATTATTACAATTATACAACGTCGTCGTCGGCTTTTCTAGTAATCCAGAAACTAATTGTACAATTCCGCAGACACTCATCCGCCGCAGCAATATTTGTATTCGAAGTATTTGCGCGCATGGCAACCCGCGTATCTATACGTGCTACATTTATGTCAAGCTAAATTATTCTCAATGCACGAAGCACCTCCCAAGTAGCGTTACATTATTCAACAAACGTAATATTGAAAAAAATAACACAATAATTGTTATTATGTTGCGCTGCGAAACGTTGACTAATAAAGTTCCATGCCAGTGGTCCTTGTACACAATTTAAACCACCAACATCGCAATATCAATAAGAAGAAATCGCTGTTGCTAAAATCCGAAGAATAAAATTGTTATTTTGATAAGATCAACTACTGTTGATCAAAATCCAATCGTAGAAATAACCGTAGGTGAATAAATTATTAAACAACGTATGCGAACAACATCAAGGATCGAAAAACGTCATTGATTTTCTTCGTCGAGATACACCGTACACATTTTATGATGACCATGATACTCGAATATAACACATAATTAGTCTCATAAATTTCAATAACAATCTAAAAATGAATAATTACATAAATAAATAAAGCGTAAACGTTTCAGCGGTGCGCATATGGTTGAGTTTGGCATATGCATGCATAATTGAGTACGTTTTGCAAAAGTGATACTAAAATTATAATTTAATATTAAGCTGTATTTAAAATATTAACATAAAATTTTCATTCTGCCTTAAGGATCTTATACACTCGATAGGACTTGGCACATACCGACCAAATTTCGTGTGTTCCCAACAATATTATAAATATTAAAAACATGTGTTTTTTTTCTTGTCCAGATTTGTTAAGACGAAAAATACGCGTAGGTAATAAACCGTGTTGAACATTTATACCTATGTATACACTATCGTAAATGCCGTTTTATGGGAATTCCGTTGTTTGAAATTTGAGTGGATCTTTTGACAGTAATCGCAAAGATTTGTTAGCGAATTTATAGCGGTTGAAATTTCTCCGTCCATTGTATCATATTCACCATAATAATAATATACACTTGAGTTCTTATACTAAAACGCATAAATATATTGAAAACGTATTAATATTAATATAACCATTTGGTCTAAGACATTTATTAGTATTATTTTTTTTTCTTCCATAATAAATACATATATTTGTATAAAATTGAAATAACCGTAGAATATAATGTTAAAATTACTATGGATTGAAATGTAATCCTACATCGTTTAAGTTTACAAAATCTGTATAAACGCCCATTTACATTATATTATTATGATTTTTTCTTTACATTATTTTTAAAACAATATAAGGTTAGATTTATTTATTAAAATTTATTTCATTTTATTGTATAATAATGTGTACAATAGTAACAAATCGTGTTAAAATATAAACGCCGCAAATTAATGTTTTTTTCTTAAATAAGAATACCTAACATGATTGTCTGCGACCTAGTGATAATAATATTTTCGAAATACATACATATTTATTTTTTCTATCGACTGTAATATACAATATACTATAAGTATTATTATCACTAGCAGTGAAGCAACTATGAGGGGGAAGACAAGAGGGGTGCTTAAGTATTCCCAACTTAATTTAAAGTACTGCATGTTCCAAGTCGTTGTAAATTAAAAATATCCATAGTTAATGACATTGTTCCAGATGCGACGGAAAGTTTACGTTTGTCAACTAATGTGTACAGAAATGCTATTATGTAACTAACATATGTTTTTGAGTGGCATAAACTGTTTCTTGAAGGTCGTAATGAAGTTAAAAACAAACAAAGTGTTGCCTGTCCATGCTCATCAAAACATTTCAAAATTAATGATATCATATGAAAAATGGCGATGAACATTAGAGTAATAGCTGAAATGGTTAATATTGACAAGGAGACCGTTAGACAAATAATTTGTTTAATAAAATTATTAAATTATTATTTATTTTGACATGACAAAAGTCTGTGTTGAAATGGTTTCTAAAATCTCTCTTAGGAACAAAAAACAGTCGGCAACAAATTTGCATAGACATTCTCCAACAGATGCGAAATGAGCCAAACTTGTTGAAAAGGGTGATAATATTTGATGAAACTTGGATTCTAAAAATTAATTCTAATTAAATGGGTATCACAAGGACATACTGTAAATTAATATAATTATTTACAAGTTTTCGGAATATTTGACGAGAAGAACACACTATAGAAAGAGTAAGAAGAAAGCGACCAGAATTATGATAAAACGAATCGTGGTTTTGCATCAAGACAACGCGCCGACTCATAATGCTTTATCAATAAAACAGTTTTTAGACAAAAATCTAATTCCAGTGCTACATCCCCCACAGATCTAGATCTCACTCCATGCGACGTTTGCTCTTTCCAAAATTAAAAAGCGCGTTAAAAAGGACTTAAAAATGTACGCTAATCATATTAAACTGTCATAAAATATTATATCGTTTATCATCGAAGCAAATTAATTATAATATACGTTTTTCGTTGACAATTTACAATCAGTATTAAGTGTTCGAAGATAACGTACAAACACGGTGTTTTTTCACCTTTATTTCGTTTCACTTTCGTTTCGGCGTATTTTCAACCACCCCCGTTGAGACGCCCCGCCGCGGCGACGTTGGACTTATCGCGAAAAACGAAAAAGCAATACAGTATCAATGATTTTTTATCATTTACCTCCCCTTCACCTCATCGTCCGTCCAAGGAAAATCATAATAATCATCGTAACCGTTGCGACGCGCACGTGCGAAGAGGAGAAAAACCGAAGAGGGTGTGCGCGTCGGCCAATACGGCCGGTTGGCGCGCTGCACCGGTCGGCCAAACGGCGCGCGCTCGGTATCGCGACGCTTCCGCCCGCCGACCGCCCGCGTACGACCGGCGCACCGGCACCGGCACCGCACAGTACAAGCGTGACAATTGGCCATGGAGCATTTGCGCCAAACGTACGTCCGTCCGACCTGTACGCCACGTGACACGTGCTCGACCGTAGTGAACGACGTCGCGTAACCGTGAAGTTCACCCGACTCAGAGAGAGAGAGAGAGTGAGAGACATGATGCTGCTGTTACCCGCCGAACACTACAAACAAGTATTGGCTTCGATCGCAAAACATCGAGTTCAGCAGGTAATTGATCGTTAAATAATTAACGCGGTTTATCGATTTATTTATTTTTTTTCTCTCTCATTCTCTCTCACTCCGAATTCCGACTCCCGCGGTACCTCGCGCGTACACCGTGTAGCTGCGCGTCGTAAGTTCTCGTTTTGCTGCACTTTTTTTTTCGTATCCGTACGTACGTTTATTACTGCTCGACTGCATGCGTTTCGAAAATGTCGGATTACGCGCGGGTTTTTCGATTCAGTACGAGATACCGATGGTATCGACTGCGGCTCGTCGCGTTTTATTCGGTGCGACTGCATAAACAACGAGTACGTCTGACATCTGGTTGGAAAATATTACACGCGTTTTAGATGGATACTTAAATTCTGTACTCAAGTGTAATCATATGTTTAGAAAATGCACAAAAACTCGTACGTTTCTCTACCGAATACAATCGGCTTGATCGTATTCGTTATATTCCATAGTATATGCATGTACTATTTAGGTACATACAGTTTACACTTACACGTGAACCTAATATTACTGTAAACACACTGCAGACAAATTTATCTATTTTCTAGTATTTAATTTGTATGACACATTTATTTTTACTATTATTATTACTCATTCGAAATATATGGTATCACGTCCAATTGTTCCCGCATAAATTGTTCGTAAAAAAATACCATATATTTATGCGATTTTACATTATATATCTTAAACACCTATTTGATTGAGCGTGAAATATGACGTGTTTTAAATATGTTTTGAAATCGTATCGCTAACTTATCACACAACAATCTCACTTCTAATAGGTTCTGCAATAGTATTCATAATAATACTACTCGTAATACTAACTCACACCTGTCACAAAAATCATAGAACAATGCAGTCAGTATCATAAAATCAGTATTTTCTCAGTCTAATTTTATTTTACTGTAATAAATATTAAATTATTACGCCTTTAAAATCTGTAAAAAGTGACTGGGGTACAAATTTACTCATACAAAAAAGCCGCATATTCTACCACGAAAAACAAACGAAAACAAAAATGGATTGGAAATGTTCATTATATAAAAAAAATAAATTTTGTGATCTCAATTTTTTTTCGACTACACTTTATTAATCCAATTACCCATCAATTTAGAGATTTATACATGTACTTCTAAATAAAGAAAATATTGATAGTTTAAAAATTCAATAGCATGTCGCGGATTAAGAACCACCATCAAAAAAAGTATGTAGATTATAATAACTATAAAAAAATCGACTATCTATGTGGTGTTGCATACGATTTTCAATTACAAATATAACAACTATATACCTTCTTATTGACATCCACAAACGTAGAAAAATTCTTAACTACACTATATTTTATTTTTTATGCATTATAATATTTATCAATTATATACACGAATAAAATTATTTATAAAAAAAAAATATTTATTGACATTTTAATTTATCATTAGTTATATAAACTTAATTTGAATTAATAATACATTGAACATGCGAACAATGTATGCACGAACAATTGCAGTATTCGAATAATTTTTGCACACACTATTTTCGGCAAACAATTTACGCATATTTGAAATGTATACACGTTACACCAATTTTTTTGAAGACCAGAGATGTATACTTTTACATTATTTTAATGACAAATTTTTGCTTAAAATATTTACACCTTGTTGTTTTAAAGATTTAAACAAAAACAAAAATATGTAAGAGATATGCTGAGTTTAAAATTTTTTGGTTTGAAAAATATTGAGGAATTCCTTGAGTACTGGATATCGAGGTATCAAGATAATTCAAACGTCTGGTAGTAATACAATAATTAATCAATGCAATTTTAACAATAGCGAATAATTGCTTTATATTAGTATATATGTATTGTATTAGGGTAAATGCTGGTAAACGAGATAAAGTAATCTGCATATAATTAAAACATTTATCTTTCCATATTTAAATTTTACTTCTTGATTTTATTAGTCAAAAAGCACAATAAAAGTAGATTTGATTATATTTTAGTTCAAGAATGCACTATCTTTTAATCGTACAATAATTTAAGATTTTTAATACTTAAATAAAATAATACATTTTATTTTAAAATATCAAATATATATTATTCGATTCAGTTGATTGATTTGGTTTAATGGACATTGAATTATTAACCGTATTTCGAAATAAGGGGTCAAGTGAATACGGTCAGGTTACATACTAAATCTACGTGTAAATCGTCATTATAAGGTATTCGTATTGAAATTAACTTTTAAATTGTTTTTTATCATTTTTGGGATCCAATTTGGAAAGTGATAAAAATTAGTGGTAACTCGGTACTCCATATTTATTTTCTACTTGACATTTTCTTACAATTCAGGTATTTTATATACTTTCTGATAAGTGAGTATTTTTAGGGTTTAAAGCTTAAGCATTTAATACGATATTTTAAAAATGTTTGAAACGTTTCAATAAAGTTTTTATAATTGCAGGTATTGGTTATTAAAACAATTCGAATAAATATTTACTATAATTATATATTTTTTAATGTATTTATATAAAAAGTATACATTTCTATACTTAACTCGATTGATTTCAATGTATTTTTGGGATTCAAAAAACTAACCTTATTTATAAACTCTGTAAGTGCTGTCCAAGCTGTGAGCAGCTCATCAAGATGACTACCTCGCAATTGTTTTCATTCAAGAATACAAAAATATAATATATTACGCTGATACTTATACTTCTAGTGTACCTTTTATAATATGTATATGTTAATAGTCCATTTGCGTTTTATCCAACTTATAATAACACTCACTGGAATTTTACTATCCAATCGGATACATACCTAGTATCGTGTATATGCTGATGTTAAATACAAAATTGTTCTCGATGTTTCGCATGTATACTGCTTTTCCTACGCAGTGGGGCCGAAGTTATTATTGTCAATAGAAAGTTAATGGTCAAAAACAAAAAAAATCTAGCCAGGGCACTGAAGTTTTTGTGATAATCCTTTGTACAAAATTGACAAGAACGTGCGCAGGATACGATGATGGGGAGTGGGATCCGTCAATAGGGCAACCGTCCTAGATCAATATACCATACATCGATTCCGGTGCTCCTGCGAGCCGTATATGTAATATACTTGTGTAGTTGTTTGTACGCATTGAACGTATGTCGAGTGTCGCCACGCCTTGTAATTGATACGTATAGTATATAACTACCGTGTGTCGACGATTGGTAGTAAATTTTTTAGACGTGTACGCATAAGAAAACGGGCTACCGTGGGACGCGCACAGTGTATGTGTGTGTGTGTGTGTGTGTGTGTGTGCGTGTGTGAATAAATAATTGTATAAAACAAATATATATAGGAGATGAAAACCCAATATTATACATATTATTATAATATCCGAGTGTACTATATATATTATAATGTATACGGTATACACAAACACAACGTGCGCATAACAAATTGTGTATAAAAAGGTGTAAAACGTCTTGGTCGCGTACATGCCACACTCGAATTATTGCTCGTTGCAGGTTTACCGGCCGTCGGCACCGACTGTTTTACGACAATATATTATATTATATACCCAAACATACGTGTAAATAAATATACATATACGTATGCGAGCCTGTGCGAGTTGTCCATTTCATATTAATTAAAAACGAATTATATACATGTTCCTTATCATACGGTCCGTGTGTCCGCTTTTGTGTGTTTTTCGTATATATATATTTTTTTAATTCATTAAATCGAAAAATCTTTACCAATTTAATAAGTATCCGTTTATTATCATTTGAAAGGAAAAAATAAACTATAATACTATATGAATACCGTATGTATACCGACCACGACATTATATTATATTACGCTCCGAGTTAGTTTTGTTGGGATAAGGGGAAGGAATATAAGGAGAGTGGGGCTAACGTAGTATGCATATGTGCGGAAAGAGTGTGAAGGAATGAGCAAGAGGGAAGGAAATGTAAATAAACATCGGCGCCACTATACGTATATATATATATGTATATATAGCCACTATATGTAGTACTACTTATAGAGGATATGTATGTATATAATATATATATATATGTGTGTGTGTGTGTAAGAGGACTGCAACAGCTACCAGAAGAAACCTATACGCGCGCGCTCGTTTATCCGACCGGGAGACCACACACGTGGAACACCCTCGTTTACATTATGCCGTATACACGTATACATACGTTAGTATTTTATACGTATATATTATGTGTGTATGTGTGTGTGTGTATGTACGGTGTGCGTAGTGTGTATGCGTATAGAGCTATCTATATTGACCACCCATCTGCCACTTGTTACGACTCAAAACGCCTTCACACAATATCCTTTTAATCCTTCGCCTGATACGAATACTATATACGTATTAGTACACGCATACAGGTTATATACCTATATATTTTGTACACGCATATAGATTCGTACAAACGCGCGCGTTACACCCCTTTTCGATTCTTCGTGTTCTGCGAGTACATGGTTTATCTGCAAAGTATACGCACTACGCGCACCCCGGAAACGTGGCATTCTAGGGATAACCGTGTTGTTATAATATTATAATACATGCCATGCGAACGGAATCCCGTGATGCAATGTACATTTTGAATTTACTTCCATATACCTCCGTACCGAACAAACAAGAATTTCTGAGATGTTCATTTCGTTTGTATTGGTATAAACTCACGTGCGTACCTATTCTCGTTGTTGTTTATTTAGGCTTTTCGTAAATGTAATTCATGAAATATTATACTAATAAAATAAAATGTTCTCGTACTCGTGTGTTCTGTTCGTATTACGGACGTTCGTGATGATATAAAAAAGACGTTTGTGAAGTAGGTAGTGTTTATTTAAATCCATCGTACTAATATAATAATCGGTTATAATTTATACACGTATTTAACATATTTAAAACATTATACACTTATCGTTAATATTAAAATTAGTGGTTCAGGACGTTCCGGTGTATTGGACCACCCTTACATTCTACTACTATACGCGATGTACGTGCATTGGGTTTTAAAACGATTTATGAAACCATACATGATTACACGAATTATGATAGCACATATGAATAATATAATACAACCGAATGCATATATACTATGAAATACAAGTAAAATAAATACAAAGGCGCATGGCTGTATAGATCCAATTTGGTCTTGTGTCTTAGATAAAAACTAGAAATTTGACAGACATTGCGCTTTATAATATTAATGAGCTAGTTTCATTGTTTCATATTTCGTTAAATATATATTATACAAGGAGGTTTAAACTTTTTAGTGCATTTCGTGAAGTATAAACAATCTATAAAACGTAATATTTTTATTTTCTTGAGAAATATGGTTATGTTCTGTATATAGTCTATATACAATTTAGTTTCATCTGTTGAGGGATATTTTTATACGCACAATGTACGGCCAGGCCGTTTTATAATATTAAATATATTTTCAAGAATTGGCCTTGAAGAAATACTCGTGTACCAAATTCCAAAATTATGAGCCATTAAATGTCTATAACTTCCGTAGCTCTGAGCAACATGGCTATGGGAACCAAAGTTTTGTTAAACACTTTTTTTATTTCGTTTTTTTTTTACCTCCTGGTAATATTTCATAGTTTTGCCAAAATATGAAGGACAGCGTCCTGCTGTTGTCCTGGCTGTATGTTATAGAAATTCTTATAAGATCTATTCGGTGATCTATTTCTTTACTGGTTTTTCCATCACGCGATCTACAGAGTTAAGATTTTTTTCTAAACCTATGTAGTATACTATGTAATACTAACCGAGTGATAAACAAGCCACGAGCAACTATATATAATATATGTATAGTGAGGTGCGTGAGAAATTAACTACATCTATCTGATTACGATCAACCTGTTGAAGTAAGAACCACCCGGGAAATATGAGTAAACACATAAACCAAATCTCTAATCTTGCTTATTCAATTTCACGTTTCTAAAAAAAAAAAAAAGCGTTTTATACATTATACTTGAGAAATTTTTGATTTTTCAGTCGACCGATTTTGGTACTAAAAAATTTGTTTTCTTGTAAAGGTTAAACATATCAACTGGTGTTTAATATGTTATAAGACCACTAAAACGTTCTATTACCAGATATACATTTGATACTAATATTTTTTGAATAAGAAAATCGCATTTTCATAAAGTTGACGAATCATTAAAGCAATAAATGTCTTCGGTTTATACGTAAATTATAGGTATATCTCAAAACATAATGTTTTTTTAAAATAAACAATAACTATAAAAAAAGCTTGATACTTACACTATTATTACTGTTTTGTTCGTTGTTCTTTGAAATGGATTATTTACTTTAAAAAAAAAAAAAACGATTAAATTCTATCAACGTAGTAAACCAATAAATATATATATATACATATATTGTTATTATTATTATTATTATTATTATTATTATTATTATTATTATTACTATTATATTACTGAACGCATTCATTATATAATAATAATCTTTTGGATTACTGCACGACTTTCGATTAATGTTTGCCGCCTTACACTCATCACTACCATAATTTCGTCTTGGAACAAAAAAGTAATATACGAAATGTTTTGTTAGAGTATTTCGGCTTGTAATTACAATAAATATAAAAATATACGCTAAGATTAATAACTTTCATCAATACAATATATTTATATTTTTAATAATATAAAACTATTATGTGCGTGCATTGTTTTGCGTTTAAAATATTAATTATTGGACACAAACGACGGTCTTCTATTTTCTAAAGTCCATCCATGAATGAATCATAAGTATTGCAAATTAAATATGCGAACCGCAATAAAACTGGACATTTTAGATGAATGAATGTTGTGTTCGAAATTGAACTTATTTAAATGTTGATTTAATTTTTGTAATAGCTCATAGATGATCTAATTTTGACAACCGAATTCTGATAACATTGAGTAACAAAATAAAAAAAATAAAATAATACGGTTCTCCTAAAAAAATGACGTATACGCGACCGCGGTCTAAGCTCCGCAGCAATGGTAATTTATTCGGATTACTACCATGCTTACCTACGGCAATTTGTAGGTATGTAATATACTGTAATAAACATATTATAGTTGAGTACGATATTATTTTTGATCCTACCACATATAACATCTACCGCGTACCATCGGCTTTCAATTATAGCCGCGGTCACATTACGCGCGTTTAATAACGTATGCTGTATTATTTTCTATTATTAGTGGAGAAAAAATATGAAAAAACGTGTTGGCTCTCAGATTGGTATAATTAATGCGATGTAATGTTATATATTATTATATTCTTTTACGAACATCACTGTTGAACGCGTTATTGTTGTTTTATTTTCACGAAATGTCTGTACCGTGTGCATATAAAAACGCAAATACAGTGGAACTTCCATACAACGAAGTCTCACGGGAAGCAAAAAAAAAATTCTTAACATTGAGGAATTCGTTAAATAGAATTATATATTGATTAAAAATGAACGTCATGGTATTATACTGGAATTCTGGTTCTACATATTCACGTTTACGCGGACTTTCTCAACGAAACATTCGTAAAACGAACCATATAACTCGACCTTATGCAGTCGATACCGTAGATAACCAAGATAACCAAGATAGTTGGAAGGTTTAGAAAATATTCGAGGATGTCAAGATCCGGCCGTTGCTTTCTTATCGAAGTTAAATACCACTTATTTTTATCGATTTGTTGAATTTATTCAGTAAATATTATTGTTATTTTTGTATTCGAACACGAATAAAATTCAATCAGTGATACCGGTGAATATATATATATATATATAGAGAGAGCTTCGATAAATCTAGAACAACTGTTCACGGAATGCCGACAGCCTTAGTACGATGATAATAATGGCAAAACATTTGAGCGTACATTATTATTTATGTATTTATGTAGTATCTAGTGTACTATATTCGTGCCTATAATAATAATAATAATAATAATAATAAAGCGCATAACATTTGTTGTTCGGCGTTGATTATGGTACGTACTGCAGCGCGACGACCAAGAGGACCTGCTCCCCGCTATCCTTCATAACCGCGGTATAATACGGTATACGGTACGTGTATCCGTAGACGTGTACCTATATATGTATATATATTATATTAAGTCTTTAAAGATATGGTGGCCTGAGCCGCAGCATCCTTGCCGGTCGGTCCTAATGACTGGAAACGGACAATCACAAATTACCGTATATACATGTATATATACACATGCCGTATTTATATGCTGACAATGAATGACGGTCGGCGGCGACGAAGACACGACGACGACGGTGTGTGTGTGTGTGTGTGTGTGTGTGTGCGTGTGTGTTGGTTGTACGTGCGCGAGGCCAACGGACCGTGTCAAATGTACCGCTTTTGACGTCGAAAGCCGCCACCGATATAAATTCTTGAATTTTCCAACCGACTCCTTCTCCTTCTCCTACCAACACGCACACACGAATGCCCGCATTAATGCAGACGTGGCCTACACGAGCGTTGCTCCGGCTTGCCGGCGACATTGAATATAGTATTAAATATATTTGATCATCGTCCGCGGAAAAGACGGGTTACATCTCTTGGATATCAATCACGGTAAAATAAGTTTTCTTCGACATTACAACGTCCGTACAACGCCACGTGCGTTTTACATAACGATCTGTGCGTAGTTATATGATAAGTGTAAAAATACTTGTAAGATTTGATTTGTGTAAAGTGTCAGGGTTCTCACCGTGTGTAACGCGCAGAAAGCTGAACGTTTTAGCGTGAAGTCATCGCTCTCTTCAGCTTTTACTTTAAGGATTTTCTTCTTCTACCTAAAGCACACGGGATAGTCGAGGAAACATATTATATTCCGTTCACCAGCTTATTAATACAGCTGTCTAATGTTGTGCTGCGGGCTGATTGCTGTGCCAGTACGAAAATTCGTAGTTCGATCATTATCCCAAGATTCAATGCATTTTCATGGTTTTGTTCACTCACAACAGTGTTTTCTAATATTAAAAATTGTCAATTATATTATAATCGTTTAGTATTTTTCTTTAATTCTTTTGACATAAAAAATTAAAAAAACAGGGTTTTTTATTTGTCGCAAATTTTACAGTGATTATTGATCTATTTACCATTTTTTTTTTCGCGAATGAAGAACCCGAAAAGTAAAAAATCATAGTTCGGGTAATGTTCAAATATACACTACAATACTGATTGATAAAATACAAAATCGATTATCCCAGAATACATTGTATTTCAAGTAGTACTCCGAAATTATTTTTGTACAATTTAACCACCGTAACGTAACTTGCATTAATGATGCTAAACTATAAGACGCATAAATGCGAGCCTTTTTTCATCTCAGCCAATATATATTCCGTGAATTACTGTAATGTATAATCTAATTTCTACTATATATTCCACATTCGTTACTGCGTATAATTTAAATACATATGGCTATCTAATTTCCGGACATAACTATATAATATGTTGAGTATACCAGTACCGAAATTTTAAAACTCCATTACAAATATCAATTGTATTATTTTATTCATCACATTCGTCGCTAAAATATCTAGTCTAAAATAATATCTATTCTATACATTTCTTGTTACATCGGTTTTTTTCTTAACCAAGTAACTGAGTAGTTAATTTAACATCTGACATTTCCGACTGCCCGTTTTGGCTTTTATATACACTGACAACCCGTCAACCAATGACTGGTTTCCTGTAGTTTTACCAAAACGAGGTTCTTATTTTGTATTATATCGACACGTTATGGTGTGCGTGTGAAAGATATGATATTGCAATGATGATTTTGTGTATACGTTGTGGTATTCTCGCAAAATCGATTTGACAGTTCTGAAAAATGTTTTGCTCATGTGGCAAATAATTACGAGTTTATTTGAATTTCAGACGATAATTACACGCATTTTTTTGTCGATCGTATACATTTGGTTACATGAACATTATAATTATTATTATACTATATTGAACACATACTTATTTGTAATTACTATATGTATACACATACTATGGACACGGAACGATGTATACATACAATATCCTAATCATGAGTCATTTTTGTTATAACGATCCCCGTTCAGTAACGCCCATAAAATCGCAACCATTCTTGTTTTTAAACATAAAATATTTAATATTAACATTAAAATGCCTATTCGATGTATAAGCAATAATATTATACATGGAAATGACTCGGATGATGAAAATATAAAAAAACATTCAATCGCTATAAAATATTGTGCGCATAATTCAGTTTTTTTAAATGCCGTTTTCGTACAATACGCCTATGTACATATTATATGACTGATACGTATACAAAATGAAATATATTAAAATTGTATTTCTCGTCCATCATTTCCGCATAACATATTCTACTCGCAAAACATTATTGCTAATAAAACGGTTGATAAACAGCTGCGAAAAAAAAATAATGAATACTAATGATGCTCGAATAAAATGGGTATTTAACTGACATGTGACTATAGTACGTGCAGTTATTTATTTATAATAATATATAATATATAATATTATGCAATACTAAAAGACTACTTTTTTCTCCTTGTACATTGAGAATGCATAATAACGGTTGTGTTTATTAAATATATATTATTGACAATTACTGTTTTATTAATATTTTTGTTTATCGAACGTATTCAGTTGAATAGTGTCTTATATTATATGCATACATAAATAACTATACAATAATATAGTGAAGCAAAATAAACCTATTATACATATAGATTTACTAAAAATATGATTTATTTTTCGTATATTACGCTAGGATTTTTGATAAAACATCCTGCCATGGTTAACTTAAAAATAACAATTTATAATACATATATTTATCATAAAAAAATTAATGAAATTTCGAAATTATTATGTGTTTAATTATTTGGAAATTAAAACATCTTTTTTCCTTGTTGATTGAAATTTGTACGTAGAAAATATATATGAATTTGTTGACAGTAAATAAGTATAAAGTGTATTCAGCGTAATATAATCAATTTGTAATGTTTATTTATTGCTGCGGTCATAATTTTTTTATGCTATTGGCTATCATCAACAAAAATGTTTGCAACACTAATAAACGTGAATTAGTGTTATCAGTACCAGTATATGTATAAATAAATATTATCTATTTCACTTGAATTTATATAAGCCCATAAAATTATAACTTACAACCTATACGTAGGTTTATTTACAAGCATGGGTGCCATGAGGGTGATATGGGGATGCACCTGTACCCCTAAAGCTTTTTAAAAAAAAATTTATAATTAAAATATATATATATATATATACAACGTTTTTAAATATAAATTTAGAGACTCGTGATTACATCTGTAGACTACTATCTCTATAGAGACTGCTACTTTAATATCAGATTTTTGATTGCTCGAATTATTTTGTAGCTGTCGAAAAAAATTAAAATAACTTTTGACTGTGATACAAATTGAAAAAATATTCCCAAGTATTTAAGCATTATTTAGAAATCAGCGTACAAAGTATACCCCAGACAAAATTCCTGGCAGCACCTATATCCGTAAACTTTTGCCTGCGTTACAATAGTAAACATATATTGTGTATTGTTACACACAAGGTATCCATGGGTTTCAATAACGTTGAGTCAAGAATAATATATTTCACGTATATAATACTTTTGAAAGCAAGTATTGAGTATACACACAAAAGTCATTTAATTTTAAACTTATCATTATCTTCATAGTTTTGCACTATAAAAATTAAATGTATCAAATGGATTCGTACTCAAAAAAGGAACCCTGGAACAGGGTGGAACAGTTATTTTGTACAAATGATGTGCTGTTAGAGGGAAAAAATAAACCATCCTGTATATAATGGTTATAATGTTATTTGTTAATAAACGATTTTCGTATGTATGTATGTAAAAATATGTATGTATCTAAATTATTCATACAGTCATATTTGAAATTGTTATCTCTTGAAAATTCAAAAGGATTATTCTCCGAACACTGTCAAAACATTAACTGTGTTTTATGAAATTCTTAGGAATTATAAGCCGTTCGTGCTAATGTATATAAATATTATTAGGGAATTAAAGTATATAAAAAACTTGTTTTGATAACATAAATTTGTATTCGATATATTATTATACCGTCATACAGACACACCTAGATCGATGTTTTAGGCAACTTAAATAACAACATGCCGTACCCAGATATGTATACACACACATACATATCCCGAATTGCAGTTTGTATTTCGTTTCATTCGATTCATCTGCAGTTGTATTTTATACGTATACATATCCAGCAGTATAACATCAAGCATCAGGCGCCATTTCGATTGCTTGTGCCTTAGGCCCTTGGTGCGTAAATATTTTAATTGGCATTAAGTGGTTTTTTTTTTTGTCACGGGCGTATCATTGTACCAGTTATATTACCCTCGTATAATTAAATATCTTTAAAACATATATGTATAGAAATGCATGTGTACGTAATTTACACGTGCGAGAGTCTGTGAAATATTTGTCTTGGATAGTTTTGAAGTTCTATTACGAGCGATAATATATCTTAATGTTTATTAGAAGGTCGGGTTAAAAATTTCGTTTTCTATCCGAACTACTCAATGTAACCTTTCAAACCATTTCGTGTACCGTAAAATTGAAATATTTTAAACAATACAAGTTGCAACGTACTCCATTAAATTATGTGTATTTAAATACATACGTATAATAGTACCTCGAGCCACGTTGACGAAAACGTACCTACGTATTTCCTACCGTTTGAGTTGAAACATACAAAAATGAACGTTTGTTATTTTTTTTTAATATTCATATTTGAGGTGGCACAGTTCTAAAATCTATGGTCATGTCTCTTCTCGGGAACCGAAGGGGAGAGGGGATAGTGTCGTAGGTACAGTGATATTATTATATGCTATTGCGGATCACTCGATCTTCTTAAGTATACAGAACGCCGAATCCGTGAAATTGCTGATTTAATGAAATCGGCTATTTTTCTGACGATTTCATGGCTTCGGCAATACGACTAGCAACTATAAATTTCGGGGAGAAAATTTAACTTCTAAAACCCTCGCCCATTTACGACACTAAACAAAGACCTCGGGGTCATTTCGATTTGAAGAATTATAGAATGAAGAACACTAAAAACATTCTTTTACGTTTGACGAATACTGTTTGTAATGTTTTGATTTTGAATATATATATTTATATACTTAGTTTATTTCCCGATTTATTTCGATTGAAATAATACCGCTGCGGATGAAAGAATAGTATACTCTCGCGGCAGTATCGCCCCTTTTACCTTTCATTCCGTACCATCTTTAACAACCGTCATGGTTGTGTTTGGTTACGCGTGCGCGCGAATACGCTCGGGGTATAAATAATCGCGGGCGCGCGCGCACGGAAATCGTGTTTTCGTGGAAACGCGAACGCGAACTCGTCACGCGGCGGTGGTCGCAAGTAAATATAATGCGTTTGACCGTGTGCGGTGGCGGGTCCGGTGGTCGATTGTTTTTTTTTTCTTTTCGTTTGATTCTCTCGGAGGGGCACAACATTTTATTGCAGATGTTCCTGCGTATGATTTCACGCTTGAAAGTGAACCCCGTGAATAGGGTTCTGCTCATCGCGCACACTTCATTTCACAGCCTTTCCGCACTCGGCCTGCCATCGCCCACCAACCGTCGTATCGTTTTCGTGCGTGTATTTTTTTTTTTTCTTCGCTTTTACAATATAATGATGGCGACGTGAACGTGTGGCGATTTGACCTGTACCGACCGTACATAAAACGTTGACGATGCTCGAGGGTGTCGTTGTATTACTCTTATCACGGTGTGTAGGTACAGGGCCTCGTGGAATTGTACGTGTTTACTCGACCGTTAACCAAAGAGATGTTCGTGACGCAAATGGATTGAAATCCTGGAGTTCTAAGAATCGTGCCAATAGCGTTCGGTATAATTCGTACGTTTAAAGGAAATTGTTTGTTAATACGACGACTGTATTATTTGAAAGTCCCTAAACTAAGGGAAATCGATTAAAGAAATATCACGTATGATAAATGATTAAAAAATAATTGAAAATCGACGACGTTCCGTTTTCCGTTGCCATCTTTACGCAAATCTCGAGCATTCGATTTTCTCTACGGCAAAATGATGTTACACATGCGATCAGTTTTTCTCTTTGAAATCATTACTTACAGTTTTCGTGCGTATCCTTAGTTGGGGGAAAGCCCCCCAGGAGGATTCGACACACGCAACACCCGCTCGGCGTGCAGTAGTCGTTGCGGCACACGCGTATGAATTGCATGTATAGGCGTAACGAACATGCGATTTCTCGGGAATCTAATCAGTTTACGTACGGAAAACGTGTTGAATAGAACAATTCGGCCGTGAAATTCGCCGTTGACGGTATTGGTGAATAAAATATTATTTTACAACAATTATAAAATCAGAACCGCGTAGAATAAATTATTTCCGTTACGGCGCGTTACTTTATCGCGGTGGCACGGTAATTCTGTTCCGTCCCGGTGCCGGCACTGCTACGGTTACGGGATGCCGCCGGGTGGGAGAAATTCGGCCATCTGCCGCCGCCGCCGCCGAGGACCACCGGGATGGCTGCTGCGGCGACGGTGGTACGCGCGCGCACGCGCATCAGTGTCTTGCAGGTCTCCCGGAGGTACCTACGTTACGTTACGTACTCCCATTCCGGTACGTTCGTCCGTCGAACGTGCAACTTGGCATTCCGCGCGCCTACGACTCGCCGTCCTTTCTCGGCAGTATCGTACGTGTGCCGTTCCGGTGCGTTCGTCCCGTCGTCAGTTCACCAACCGCCGTACCGTTTCGATCCTGTTCATTGATATATTTACATATATATCATTTGTTTTTTTTCTCGATCATTCCGCGCGCGCGGTTTATTACCAGCGCGCCGATCACAAAGAAACCGCGCCGTCGCAATTGGGTTCGCATGTGGTGCGTGTGGTGCGCGCAACAAGTGAACGCGTGCCGCGACCAAGTCTTATCCGTTTCGCTCGGACTTTCGCCAGCCGCCGCCGACGCTTACATTTACCTCGCGCGCGCAGTGATCGTCGGCGTACCGTTCGCGCGACCCATCCGCCGGGTTTTTATGCCGAGCAATCGCGAATCGTTATTATTTCCTAATGAGGATACTTTCGATCAAAAGTGATGCAGTGGAGATATGGTCGACCACGACCACGTTGTACTGGACCTGTTCGTGAGGCCCACATTTCAGGATGCGCAAGTCGCTCGTAGACAAATCGAAAAGGTACGTTTTATCGACTTATCCGTGCCGTCGCGCGTAAGCCGGTCTCGGTGGACGTTTTCATAGGACGTAACAGTAGGATCGATTTCCGGCGCTTAACGATAACTCCTTGGATGGAATGCCTCCATGTATGTATGTGTAGTACCGGGGCTCGTCGACTTGCGACTGAAAACTGCAAAACCTTACAAGCGTTTTCACGCATGATCACTCTCGTCCATTACGAACCATCTGTTTAAAATATCTTTGCGTCTTCAAATCGTCCCCTACGAGCCCCCTAGCCGTATATAATTAAAATAAAATCACGATTTGTCACTCTGGCGTATTAAGAAATTTACACTACGTATATTGACCTCACGTGAGGTGTATTACCATTGTGACGAATTCCCTATCACGAAATGCATGTTACTAACTAAAATACATAATTTATGAGGGCACCCAATTGAATTATTTACTGTAGTAATGGTGTACAAGTTGATTATGATAACAACATGGTTAAATTCAATAGAACTTGTTGGGGATTGGGATTCTATGAATAACGGACTTGACATCGAAAAGTTATCGAGTCTCGGCACGCTACTGGCGTAAGGATCGGCCGCGATTTCTGCCGGGTCGGAGACACGTCTCTTCTCGATCTCTAGTTAATTCGTTATCAGCTCAGGGTTATCGTCTCAGTGCAGCGTACGTGTTGTTTTTAATCCCGGACGTCCGGTTTCCGGTACTCATCGTCGTCGGTACTTACGTGTGAAATGCGAATTATATTTTATTGCCGTCTTACGCTGTAACTACTTGCTGGTGTTATCAATTACTGCGCTTGTCTGGTAATTCCTCCTTATTTTGGCACTAAACCGTGATGAGTTAATAGGAAAACACCATTTAGAACTTGTAATTAAATTAAAAAACTGTCCCGTGTATATGCAACGAATCGCATATTATATTATATTATAAAGTATTTCGTAGTCTGCCGCATTTTCGCGATCACCGTCGCATCCACTATTGAAATCCACACCATCGGCTGCTGCTGCGCGTGCATGTCAAAATACACGACGAGTTTTCAGACCTCCCAAATGCAAACCAATTATATGCGGCTTGTCAGAATTCCGTTTTGGTTTGTCTTGTGTATGTCCTTTGAAATGTGTCCTGTGCGACGAAAATCGCTCGGGACGCGGATATACCATTTACAATGTGTCCGATTTCGTGTTTCAATATTACACACTATAGTTGTATACTATGTGTGTGTATGAGTACGTGTATCTCTTTGTGTCGAATGTCGGAAACGTGTGCCGGTTCATTAAACATACTATTTATCGTAGGTTACCTACTTTTCATCTTTTGAAACGTTAAAATCTTCCGACAAACGTTAGTCGCGCCGGTCTGATGGTACTCCGAAGACCCCTTCCGACATGCGCCTGTGCGTGGGTAGAAAAATAAATTACCTGATATACATATATATATAAATTTATGTTATACCGGGTGTTATACTAAATGGTGGCATTCGTCTAGGCCTGCTGTAGTGCTGAATGTACCTTCGTTATTATACATTTAATAAGCTATTTTGAACGGAGTGTTCAGTTTCCCAAAAACAATTGAGATTTTTTTTATAAACGCCCAAATGAAGTTTTTTAATTGCTCAATTAATTGTTCGATCAGTTTTTAATGTTATTTTCTCGAAAACTTGGTAATTTAGACGTCTCCAAAGTGTGCTCAATAATGTCAGTACAATTTGTGGTTCACTATTGAAATTTTTACCACCCCGAATGTCAGTAGTATAAGGCGCGATCAAAACCACCATACGCTATTGTTCGCTTAACAATAGCTCCTTCGTTCCGCTTAACATCTGAAAACGTATTAATATCTTCGATAATATATTGTTATTTGTAAAATACCTACATGTCATATATTTCCAACTTTGAACGCTTATAAATAACAAAACTAAAAAATTAAACTAAACAGTGAATCTCTGAAACATTTTAATATATATATAGACACTACATTAAATTATTAACTTTATATCAAGTCTGTAAATTAAGTTAGCAAATACGAATATGATATTAATCTAAAAGAACAGCTCATTTTCAAAAATTTGAATGTAATTTAATCCAAAATGCTCTATATTTATTGAAAACTTTACTACTTTAGGAATTTTCAAGTCTCTAGAACTGTTTATAAGTTAATTTAGTAATTTACTTCGCCACCTGTAGGATTCTGTCTTGATCAGTTTTGAATATTTTTTCTATAATTTATTGGAAGCTGTTGAGAGATAACAACTTCTTCATTGTTTCATGTGGTCCGATTTTTTTATAGTTAAGGTTAGTTAAGTTTAGAGCAAAGTACTTAAAAAAATGATAGTATGCATCTCTTAAACAGTGCATGGATCTTTTTCAATTCAGTGTATTTAACTAGTTTTTATATAAACGAATGTATAAAACATACATGTGAGTTATAATTTCTATTAGCTATTAAATCTTCCGTAATAATATGATAATAGTTTCATTTTTTTCAAATAAAATATTGCAGTTATTTTGCTGATGAATAATAATAGTTTGATTAGACCATTTGTATCTGCTATAATAAAATTATGTGCGATTATTTTATTTTTTGCCTTGGATAAATATAATACTATTTTACCATTGTGTAATCCATCCTTATTGTCGTTACTTTATTAGAAAAAAAAGTTTAAATATTCACTGGAAAATATAACCGAATAAAAACTCCTTTCGACGAATGTGTATTTATTAAATACATTTTTAAAATTGGGTTATTTCGTATACAATCTAAACCTGTATAAATAATGTATACAAGCACCTAATAAGTACTCTAATTCCAACGAAACTGAGAAATAAGCATTATGGTTTCAGTAAAAATATTGTCCCAATAAAATAGTACACGAAGACTTCAACCACGGTCTGTGGGTACTGCACGATGAGCATATTGCGTATCATCAACATCGTATTAATCGATTACAGGTGTATACTTACCCATTCTTAGCTTACCTCTTACAACCTATACCTTAATATTATATTCTTTTAGACGTTTTAATAACCCATTAAATACGGATTTACAAACGTTCCTGTATATATTATAATAACCGCAATTATATAGTCATATACGGACTCAAGTTGTAATGACACGCGGATAGCCGTAATAATTTATAGCTTTTAAAACAGGAAGGTAAGTGTAGGTATTATTATTATTATTATTATTTTTTATTTTTTTTTTGACCCAAATCTTAAGCGTTCGGCATGTTTTTAAAACAGTCATTCTATTACACACACATACACACACTTGCGCGCGCACGCGGTGCATCAGGACAGCTCATTGCTACCAAGAATGATTATATGTTGCAACCAAGCCTCCAGCCTCTCTTTTTTCCTTGCGATTGAGATGTCTGGGTGGTCCTCGTGACTTCACACAACACAATGTGGTCCCCATATATATTTATATTATACGTATGTGTATACACTAGCGTCGAGGAAGTAACATCCAGCTGGCACATTGCTCCCACTGATCGTGAAACAGTGGTTCTCATATTCTATTCAAACGAAAACATATTTTTTTGTAATATTTTATACCGCTTCGATGTCGAGTGAGATATGTTCATCTTGTTTTATTCTTAACATATGCATTTGTTTTAACCGACTGCCGTGATTAAATCGGTGCACATTTCCTTTGAACATTGTTCTTTAAAAACGGGAGGCCGTTAAATATATATGTATTTATAACGTATGATGTGCGATTTACAGGGTAAGGCTGCTGGACGTTTGTGCGCTGTGCGGTTCAGAGCTTGGCTACAAGATTGCCTGGAGCGATTGGGCAGGTCAATTCATCGCAAGACACATGTATACTTCCTGCCCCTGTTGTTGGGCCTCGGAGTTCTGTTGGCCGGATTCAAAGCGTTCGACGGAAACTCCCAGTTTAATCAGTTATGGGTTGAATGTAAGCTGTTGTAATTTTTGACACATAGATTTCGTGTAACGTGTATATGTGTAATCAAAATCGGGTTATATCTAATTATTATGTACAGCGGGAGGACGTTTGGAAATGGAACTACAATACTCCTATAAGGCGCTGGGAGAGACCGAAAGCGCCATACATGTGTTGGTCACGCAGACAGCCAAGAAGGGTACTTCTCCGGAAATGCCTCAACAGCGGCTTCTTCATAGAAAAGCCCTGCTCTCCCACCTGCAACTCCTTAAAAATGCCGCCCATGTCACAGTCAATCTGTTTGACGTGTAAGTATACTACGCTGATGTTATCTCCGAGCTTTGAATATATTTGGAAATATATTAATGGTTTTCTCATTTTAACAGGACATGGGGTCTTAAAGACATTTGCTTGTCGCCCAGCCCACCGGAATTCGAAGTTCAATATGTAGATACTGTAAGTGTATGCGTTTTTTTAGCACGGTAAAAATTAAATAATTAACACATTTTTAATTCCCATAGATTTTTGAAAATATGATGCCTTGTGAAATAATAACTCCTTTAGATTGTTTTTGGGAAGGTTCTAAACTTTTGGGTCCAGAAACTCCTGTAGTAGTCCCGTAAGTAACATGTTTAATCTCGTTATTATTTTTATTAAATTATATTTATATGTAATTATTTTGTTTTTATTTCATTTAGTGGTTTTGGAACAGGTCTTAAATGGACTAATTTAAATCCTCAGAGTTTGATGAAATCTATAAGAGCTATGGGAGACAATAGTTTTCCATTTGATATGTTAGAAACTTACATGAAACGAGTAAGTATCCGGTGTTAAATTAAAAACACAACATTATTATATTGTACTATAAAAACAGTACTTTAATATTAATTTACATTTAGGCGGGAATCAATTCAGGTTACCAAGATAAACTATGCTTAGATCCGGAAGATCCAGACTGTCCAGAAACAGCTCCAAATAAGAAATCCAAAAGAGTAAGTTAAATACATTTATTACATAAATGAGTACTTATTATGAAAAAAAAGTTAGTTAAAACTAGACTTATTTGTAAGCAATTGCAATCATCTTAGTGCTCAATAACATATATATTAACATGTTATTTTGTTTTTAATTCGACTCGTTGGGCTGGTACTGGCACATAATCTGCATTATGTATTTTAAGTGTAATTCATTGCAAACTAACGGCTATAAATTATTACTCTCAAGTATTTTGAGTATTAATTACCAAATACGCGTAATTACACGCAATGTGAGGTAAATCTTACGGTAAATTAATTTAAAAAATGGTTTTTTTTCCTATTTTGCATACTAATCGAATATTTATAAACATAAACATCGATGTGGAAGAACGTCTGTAGTTCATTATACTAGTAAAAATAAATGGGAACTTTTTCGTATAGGCCGCCTCATTATTATGATTTTCTAGGTCAATCATTTTTAAAAAGGAAAAGTATAAGTGTGCTGCAACGAGCGTCATTTACTCGAAACATCTATGCATTATATTCGTGTTGTATGTTCTTCTTCTCGATCATAAGTTGTATGTTACTTATTAGGTAGTGTATCTAGCCAATATGTAACATTTAGCCCCTCCAGACAACATATATGTTTAACTTATTTGCATAACAAAGACCTCTTGGGAGGCATTGTGTTCGCCGGAACCTATTCATGTCTTGTCATAGCCAAACGCACATACTCATACACACACACACACACACACACACACACATACACACGCACGCATATATAAAAACAACCAGACTCTCGCTCGTTCTCCCCTCTTTCTTTATTCTTCTCTGGTGCCCAGGGTAATTGAAGTTGGTATACCGGTGAACCCGAAGACCACACACGCCACTCTGGAGCCATCATTCTTGGTCGGTGATGCCTTCATTACGGTTAAGGTATTATGCCTTGGGCTGTACACAATGCACAACACCCAGACATTCCTTCGCATAAAAAAAAAAAAAAAAAGAAAACCATCGATATCACCTTACTTTTGATTTTTATTGCGGTATTCGAAAAAATGCGTATCCATATAAATGTACACGTTTTACGAATCGATTGAAACGTTTCGCTTTACGCGTTCAACTTATCGCCAGATTTATTTATTTACTCGTTTTCGAAAGAAAAAAAATTGTTGTGCTATGTAAGCTTGTATTTGTTGTTGTTTTTTTCTAATTAAACACGTTCAAAAAAAAAAAACCTTTTGCATCGGAATTTGGTAATTAATTTGTTTTAAGCGCTAAATAGTAGCATTCTGCGACGTACGACGCAGATGCATGTCGAACGTATAGGCTGTTTGAGGTGGTCTTACGATACTGGTGGGCTAATTTGTTAAAAAACAATTTTTTCCATTCTTCGCGACACGTTCACGCAGCACGCGGAATCGTAACAATAAATCACAATAATATTTTATATTATTTTTGGCGTTTGTACATGCCGAGTAAATGGCAACTCAGCGCCGGTTCACTCCGTGGGAGGTCCTCATCTCTTTCGGTTTGAGCGCGCGCTCTCGCGTTTGTGCGGTGCGCATGTGTATGTGTGTGTGCGCGTAATGAAACCCGAACAGCTTCGTCCTGCTCCTCGAATCTTTATATATTTTTATTTCGGTATTTTCTTAGAACGACAGTCAGCCTCCCCCCCGTTCGTAACACTAGCTCATGACTTACCTGATCATAATTTAACGGCCCCCCCTTCCTCTTCTCGATCTCCGCGTGCAATATAAACACCCGCGTAAAAAAATATACACATATATATGTGTAACGAAAATCGTCCGTTCACCTGCCGTCGTCACTGCCGTGTTAAGTCACATTCTTGAAGGGCCTATATCATGCACCGTCGCCGGGGTCTTCTTGTCCCGTCGACCAAACCTCATATGAATGGAAAATCTCACAAAGCGAGATTTCACATTGTGAGTCAGATCGAGTTACACCGATGTATAATATATTGCTTAATACATTATTATTATGTATACGCATTCAATCACCGTCGTGTGTGTGTGTGTGTGGTGTACACCACGGAGTAACCATATAATGTGAAATTTTGCGATTCTTAACAATTTGAAAAAATGCCGACGATCTTTATGGTGGTTCGCGCCTCGTTTGTTAGTTCACTTTTCTTGTATTCAGTTCTTGATAAGCACAAACGACGTCTTACAATCGCTTTATCGCTGCAGTCTCGGTCAACATGAAGAACGACATTTGACGTTTTCTGAAAAAGCCAAGAACGGAAGAACGTATAAATTGTCACTTTTATAATACAATCGATACAATAACGTACATTTTAATTGAAACATATTTCAATACGCCGTGTAAAAATATTTGAAACTATGATTATAACCAATAATCTCCATCTCGTGTCTTCGTGATATATTGGGTTTACCTACTACGAGTATTCGTTTCACAGTTACGCTGTATTTTTATATGTTTACTGTAAAAAAAAAATAATAATAATTTACAAAAAACTCCACTTTTGAACTTACCAAGTAGTATCCTATAATAATTTCATAATTTTATGTCATATTATTAAAATTGTTTTCTATACAATTTGAAAAATTGAACAATTGAAGAACATAATAGTTTGAGTATTACGTCAAGTTTAAATTATTATTATCTTAAATCCTTAACAGTTTTATATTCGTGTGTGCTACATTTATACAATGCACTGTTATTTAATCCGTTCACAAAAGCAAATAGTACATATACTCGGTATACGCCGATCGTGTAATATAATTAGAACATTATTATTCTAACAAGGCGTATATGATGAAGGGGATACGATCAACGCCCACATTTCCTGCACCCACATCCTTGTTGTAAATGATAACTTTATTATTTTTATTAGTAACAAAACTCTGTAATACTGTCGTAGGGGTAAAATATAATGATTGAAAAAAACGAACAAGGTTATTATTTAAGGTTCATAGTATTATGTATTTTTCGAAACTATATTTTAATACTATAATAAATTTACAGATACCAGATATTGGTGCAGAATTGGCGAACGGTTGTAGAGGATTTGCTAGTAAATATATGCATTGGCCTAAGGAGTTGCTTTTGGGTGGTATTACTCAAAACAAAACTGGATACATTCAAAAGTAATTATTTATATAACACTTACAATTAATTCTCTACAATTATTGACGGGTTTTTTTTTTAAATATACAGTGCTGAGGCAATTCAATCTGTGTTACAACTTATGGGTGAGAAAGAATTGTATGAATTTTGGTCGCAAAGCTATAAAGTCTTACATTTTTCATGGGACCAAGAAAAGGCTGCTTTGGTGCTCAAAACATGGCAAAAGAAATTTAATGAGGTTAGCATAGATTTTATAATTTAAATGTCTAATTAGTTAATTCTAAAAATGGATATATTTTGGATGATTACAGGAAGTAAAAAAAATGCTCAAACAACCTAATATGCAACCATATGACTTCTATACGTTTTCAACAATGCTACTCAATGATTTATTAAGCCAATATGATTTCATGAATCCAAAATTAATTTATATTGGATGTATTATAATGGTAAGTTATTAATGGTTTTTCAGAAACTAGCATAGTTTTATTAATTAAATTTTATCAACATTTTTAGGTTCTCTATGTTTGTATTGTGCAAATAAATATATTCGATGCTGTCAGATCTCAATTAGTCATTGGTCTTTTCAGTCTTTTATTAATATTGTTATCAATTGCATCTGGTATTGCTTTCTGTTGTCTAATTGGAATTCAAATTCATTCCGCCACCATTGCTGTAAGTCTAATATATTTATTATACATATATAAAATAATACAATATATATTAATGTAATTAAAATTATTGTATGTGCAAATGTATTGAGAATAAAAGTATTTATAATTGTATAGGTTGTTATATCAATTTCATCAGCCGTAGGAGTAAACAACATGTTTTTGTTAATGTTTAGTTACAAAAGACTATCAAATCGTGGATTCATTCATACTGTAAGTACACTATACTAGAATATTATTTTGAAAATATTTCTATTTATATTTCTAATGTCTTTATTATTTTTATAGGCACAAAAATACAATGTTCATATCGGAAAAAAACTTGTGGGCTTAGTATTAAAAAATACTGGAACAAATATACTAATGACATCCTTCATTATAATATCAATTTTCCTTACTGCTGCTATTGTACCAATTCCTGCATTGCGAGCATTCTGCTTGCAGGTTGCCATATTGGTCTTATTTGTTTTGGTTACTACACTTTTTGGTGTTACATCTCTCATCAGCTTTGATATACGTCGAAGAAGAAGTGCAAGAATTGATATATTTTGTTGTTTTCCATCTGAAGATCTAAAATGGCCATTTTTTAACAATAATAATTCTTCAAGAACAGCAAGTACAATTGGCGATCAAATGCTACAATTTACTTCCAAATCAGATATGCCTTCCCACACTTCTTCAAATTTGTTATTGGTTAGTAATTTTATTGCAGTTATATTAAACTCAATTAACTATAATAATTTCCTATTTTGTTTATTAGAAAGAATTTAAAGATTCTAGTTCTGATTGTGAAGATGGTTTGCCAATGGTAACAAAAACCCATTGTTGTAACTGGACACCTAAAGATATTGCCCAGAAATATGTTCAACATTTGACAACTGGTTCATGTCGTACTCAGGTCATCTTAGCATTTATTGTAATAATGGGAATCAGTATATGGGGTATTACCAAGATACAAGCCGGTCTAACATTGCCTGAAATGGTGCCTAGTGGCACAAATGAGCAAAAGTTTCTGGGGACATATGGTCAGATGTTTGGCTTTTACAATATGTATGCAGTGACACAAGATGATTTTGAGTATCCAACCAACCAAAAATTACTGTACGAATATCATGATGCATTCATGCGCGTTCCTAATATATTGAAAAATGATAATGGTGGTTTGCCTCAGATGTGGCTAACCTTGTTCAAAGAATGGTTATTAGGTAATTGATTATTGTAATAATAATGAAGCATTTATTATAATTAAATTTAATTATGTTTTATTAAATTTAATATGTTTGATTTGCCTGTAGGGTTGCAAAAGTCATTTGATAAAGACTGGGCGAAAAAATGCATTACTCAAGAAGGATGGGAATCATGTGCATCGGAAAATGGCATCCTAGGTTACAAGCTTCTCGTCCAAACGGGCAATAGTGATAATCCCATTGATAAATCATTAGTATTAAATGCTAGACTAGTCAATGAAAATGGCATTATAAATGAAGAAACATTTTACAATCTACTGACTGCCTGGGTATCTAATGACATTTTAGCGTATGGTGCATCGCAAGCCAACATTAGGCCAGAACCTCGTCATTGGACACACGTAGCCAATGATTATGATTTACAAATTGTCAAATCATCACCAATAATATATGCACAAATGCCATTTTATGCCAGCAATTTGTATGAAACATCTATAATAACCAAATTTATATCAACTGTCCGCGGTATTTGTAAACATTTTGATGAGCGTGGACTTCCCAACTACCCCTCAGGCATTCCTTTTGTATACTGGGAACAATATCAAGAGCTCCGTCAATATTTATGTGTGGCCATGACGTTTACGTTTTTGTTTTTGTTTTTAATTTGTATACTGTTCCTATGCAATGTCAGAGCTGCCCTAATAACTTTATTCATGTCTGCTGTATTGGTCATTCAGATTTTGGGCTTTATGGGATTTGCTGATATAAAATTCAGCGCCATATCTGTTGTGCTATTAATTGGTACCATGGGTACTGGAATAACATTCACTGTTCATCTTTCCTTGGTAAGTGTAATAAATGATTAATGATTACAAAAATTGAAAATTAATTTTATAATTTTATAACAGAGTTTTGTCACATGTATTGGCGACAGACAAAGACGAACTCATTTGTCGGTAGATCACATGTCAAAAATAGTTCTTCAATCTGGAGCCACATTAGTCGTTGCAGTTATAATGCTAATTTTCCAAAACAACTATGTGTCAAAGTAAGTAATTATTAAAAAATGATTGCATGTTCCAGAGATCATATTTTAAATGTTTGATTTTTTTCATAACAGGTCATATTTCCTTATGTTAATTGCCAGTACTGTATTTGGCTTGTTTAACGGCCTTGTATGTTTACCAGTATTCTTATCCATGTTTGGCCCACCACCAGAGGTTTGTTCAGTGTTTCATTAAATAATAATAAAGTTTATTTTATTATAATATTTGTCCATTATAGATAATACCATTGAAGTATACTGACAGAATAAGTACACCTTCACCAGAACCAATCAAAAAACATGCTCGGTATACTAGCATCAGACAATCTGTACCTCCGCCACCATCTAATCGATCACACCATCAGCAAAATCACCACAAAAATCATCACCAAAAACAGGGCAAAAAATTTACTCGTCGATCATTGTCTACTATTGCCGAAGAATCAGGTTCCTATCATTCCACATCTCTAAATAATGTGGAAACAACCAAGTCACAAGTAAGTAAAACAAAACTTGATATGTTAATAATCTAAAAATATAAATAAGCTAATATTAATAAATTAATTTTGAGTATTTGTATAGATTTCTCGATACTTATATTTCTACAATTAAAATCCAATATCTCAATATTTTATTTTAATTTTTAATTTTAAAATCATCACATTTATAATTTATAGAATGAAAAAGTACATTAGATAAATAGTATATAGTATTTACATAGATAAGAGCTTTTGAATGAGCTTAAGTTAATATCAGTTAAAAACAGCTCTTAAAAATTATTGGGTTTGACATTTTATTTATTTTTGAACATATAATATTTCTGAATATTTTCTCCGAATAATTTATATCTGTTTAAACCATATATATATATTTACTTATTTTTTTAATTTTCAGCAATCATCAAGAGCACCATCACCATCAAGTCAGTCCGATTATAGTACAGACAGTGGATCCGATATTGAAACACCACAACGAACTCAGTCTGTGCCTACAGTGTCAACTCAGGCTTCTCCAGCACCAACCAGGTGTGTAGTGACTGCCAAATTTGAACTTGAGCTTGATGGCAATGTGATGAGTGCCGCTGCACAGCCGTGTGTGCATAAATCGTCATCCAAACATCATCACAACAACCGTCAACCAAAAAGGCATAAACGCCACCATAATACTAGGTACTGATATAATTGTGCAATTTGTATTGTTTTTTTTTTTTTTTTTTTTTTAATTTATTTTTATTATTAACAAATTGATATAATTATTCTTGACTAGTAAAATTGCTCAAAATACTGTGTACATGTTAGTGTATATTTAATATATATTTATATAATGGCGATTCGAATTTGACTTCCAGAGGTAGTTATGTGATTGGATAGCTCTCTTTGTAAGCCTAAAAGACTGAAGAATAATGAGTTTAGTCTTAATTAAGACTTATTGTTGAATAACTGCTTTAATTTTTATGTTTTTTTTTTTTTTTTTCTAACAAATTTTAAATTTGTTTAAAACGGTTCAATTATTATTATTTTTATTATTATATAATGTGTAGCTTATAAGTTAATTAAACAAGGAAAGTCCTTTGCCTCCTTACACTTTAGAAGAAATACTGATCCGATTTGATTGTGTATCCTCTAGTTTATTGTAATCATAACACGATATTCGGTTCAAATTGTATTTTGTTAAGATTCAAATAATTCTAGTCAACTAAATAAAATAAATGAATAAAAATAAAAACCATAATTTAATTTATTTATTTTTGTTCTACAAAATAAGTTGATAATGATAAAACAATAATTGTTCATTTTTATAACTACTAAACACAAAAGAAAATATTGTATTTTTTCCCCTTCCCATCCCACCCCCAATATACTCTGATATTATGTACAAATTGTTCCTAATCGTTTTTATTATCGCCAGTTAAGTGAGAAAACTTTTATAGTTCATTGTATTTTTATTTTTTTTTTTTTTTTTTTTTGTATACATTCCTCGCATAATATTTTATACAATTTACTGTTGTGTATTGCTTTATGTTTCGTCAATACAATATTAATCAATTGATTGAGTAATAAGTGGTTGACTGATGTAAATTAATTCTAGGTAATTCTGAAGTATAATTATTTTTAAGCCACTCGTAATTCACGCATACATGTTAAGTTTTGTATTAATAATATGAATAGTACATAACGATGGTATGCAATTGTATTTCAATTCACAATTCAATAATTGTTGTTCTTGTAGAAATATTTTTGGAATTTTTTTTTTACCACATGTACTTTTTTAATTTATTTATTTTTGTATTTATTCAAAGTGTACAAATATTGTAAAAAAAAAGGAAAAAAAACATTTAGTTCATAAAATATAACCAAAGGTACATTTATAATTTGTTCAAAGAATCATTTTTAAAAATTGTAGTTTCTACACATGTTTTATAATAATAAGAGTAATATGATACATCAAGTTGAAGAATTAAAAGACCGTTTACAAATTGAATAATATTTGAACAATTGCATTTTTTGGACAAATATTGTCAAAATTATTCTTATCATATTTCCTTCAACATCCCTGTAAATAATTAAAATTTTATTTTCTTGGAATATGACTATACCCTTTTGTAATTTAATCCATTAACAGTGCTATTCCTGTATTTTAATTGTTTATAAATTGTGATGGAAAAATCTATCTAATCATCGCACTGTGTTATTTGTTCTGGTGATTATTGGTTACCGCGACTACCTAGCTAAGAGACGTATTTAGTGGTGGTTATTATTAGTATTTGTGTGAGGATTTCTTTTAGATAAGTAACATGAGTAACAACAAGTATCTTGAGACAGAAAACACCAAATGACTGTAAGATCGGTCTTATGCTCTCATTGATTGTATCTCATCTTTATAAATATTTTTGATTTTGGCACAGAATGAAGATTATTTATATTGATATTTTTTTTTAAATATCAATATAAATAATATAGTATAATATTGTAAGGTTCGATAGTGTAATAAAATGGAATATTTGCAAACGTCCATTTGGTTTGCCCATCACAAAATATAAATACTAATAATTATATAAATAAAACCTAAGTTTGGATGACAAAAAAAAAAATGAGACTATAAGTATTTTATCTCAACCAAATAATACAGAAGTAGTACACGGAGAAGACAATTTAGGAAATAAAAAACAAAAACTTAAAAACATGTTTAATACAACATATGTTAAATATTGTCTCGTTTAGAATAACTTGATGTACCAATTGAAATTATGTTTGTCATCTGTACAAACTACATTATTATGTATAATAAATACTAAATGGACGAGTGGAGTAAAATATAAGAGAAGGTAGAATAAGGAACGAATATATGAAAAGTAGTATTGGTGTGGCGTCTATAATGAACAAGATGAGAGAAAATAGACTGAGATGGTTTGGGCATGCGATGAGACGAGAGATGAAAATTAACGTTGAAGGGAAAATAGGAAAAGGAAGACCAAAAAAGAAATGGTTAGATACGATTGAGAATAAACTTGTTTAATAACGATTCGTGAACAACCTATCCCGTTGTTCGATTTATTAATGTAATATATTTATTCCAATGATGTGCTCTGAACTTGATAACGATTCTCTCAAATAATATTTAAACCCAAAAATGGAAATCGGTTTATCTTCGAGTATTATTCTTTCTAGCAGTGTAGTGCACGAACATATAACTAATAGCGATTGTTGAAATGGTTCTCACAAAAACGTCATTTCGTTCGTATTTCCCGCCGCTATTGTTCCGTGCTGTTGGTACACATGCGAAGGTTCAACCGTTGGCGATGATATTTTTTTTTTTAAATTTTTTTTAATGTTTTTTTTTCTAGCAGCTGCTTTTGAGTTTCTTATCACGATTGGTGTGAGGACAATCGATGTGAAAAATTTTCTCTCCTACCGATCACGGTGAAGGGCAAGAAACCCGGAGACAACACATCTTACTTGCTACGCTCCAAATCTTGAACATTTCATTTCATAAGCCCGTCAACCGAACGCCAGTGAAATGACAAACTTAGTTACCAGAAGTTCCTTAGTTCTAGAAACGCTGGGCAAGACGAGTCCCAAGGTAAGTGTGGTGTGAAGCCGATCTCTGACCGTCGTACGACTTGTTTTGTGATATGTGTCTCTTTCCGTAGTTGCTTACAGCCTCGTTACCCGCATGCCCCATGTGGAATAAGAGCCAGCAGCGACGTAACCTCAACGTCCATGAACATGTTAGTTATTCGCTGTTGAAAGGCGCTGGCATACCGGTGCCTAAGTTTGGTGTGGCCAAGACCGGCAAAGAAGCAGCTGAAGCAGTTCAACGTCTTGGGCTCACGGATATTGCCATCAAGGCTCAGGTTTTGGCCGGTGGCCGTGGATTAGGTCATTTTAAGAAAGGGTTCAAAGGTGGTGTGAAAATGGTTGATACGTAAGTTATTTTTAAAATTTGTTTTCTGCATCCATACAGTTCCTCACAGTAAGTATTATGATTTCAGGGCTGAAGAAGCTGAGAGTGTAGCAAATAATATGTTAGGAGATTTTTTGATTACTAAACAAACT
This sequence comes from Sipha flava, assembly GCF_003268045.1. Taxonomy (NCBI): domain Eukaryota; kingdom Metazoa; phylum Arthropoda; class Insecta; order Hemiptera; family Aphididae; genus Sipha; species Sipha flava. The sequence goes on along the minus strand of NW_020272961.1, from coordinate 12,665 downwards.
GGAGAGAAAGGACGTATTTGCAATGCTGTTATGGTTGCTGAAAGAGTGTATGCCAGAAAAGAATACTATTTTGCTGTCATGATGGAAAGAGCTTTTGGAGTAACTATAAATATATTAAAACAACTATTATATTAATTGTTTTATGGATATTTATATTTAAATTATTTACAGGGTCCAGTTTTGATAGCATCTTCTCAAGGCGGTGTCAACATAGAAAAAGTTGCAGCTGAAAACCCCGAAGCAATTTTTTACATGCCAATTGACATTACCAAAGGTAATATTATGATAAATTAATGCTACTTGAAATGAAGGTTGTTTCAATAGTTATCTTTTTTCAATTTTTATTAAGTTATTAATATAAATTACTTATTATTAAATACTTCAATCCTAGATAAACAAAAAATAACTTTATTAAAATAATTACTACTTGAATTTTGATAAGACTAAAACAATATTTATAATTAATTATTAAATAATTCAGTTAATTATCTTTTTTAAAGAAACTTACATTTTAATTATATGACTAATTATATAGATTATAATGTTATTTATGAATCATAATATTTATAGTTGTAACAAAATGTGTTCAAAGTACAACATGGATCATTGATTAATTAATTTATTGTGATAGTATTTTTAATCTATATATTAACTATATTCTATACATAAAGCATTTATATTTTTGTAGTTTAAATTGAGTTTACTATAAAATTAAGTAATATGTAATATTGCTTTAAATTACCATAATTAAAATGAGGTGATAATTTAATAAAAATTACCCCTGTGATGGAGATCCCAGATTTATTTTTTTTTTAAACACGGGACATTTTAAATCATACTTGTACTTGTAATATACATAGATATTAATTAGGAGTTGGTAGTAAGGTGGTTTCAAAATTAAAACATGATTTGGCTATACTGTTATATAAAAGTTAATTTTTAATTTTTAAATAGGTTTCAGCATTTTATACATTATAATAAAATAATAGAATATCTTGAAAAATTGTTTTTATTTATTATTGAGTTTTATTATTATAACCAAATGATAATGGATGATAATGGAAGTATGGTGTAAGAATAGAAAAACTGGAAAGGAATTGAGAATTTGTTGGTGCAAATTAATAGAAAACAAAGAAATGGAGAAGAAAAAGTAAAAGAAAAAACTATGTAAAATGTTGAAGAAAATATAAATTGGGTTTGGAAAAAAATTTGTGTTAAGAATATAACAAAAGAGATTGTTCATGAAACCGAAAGTAATAAGCCAGAAGATCAGAGAAAGAGTTTTATTTTACCAATATTTATAAGCAAAGAAGACATACTGAAATGTAGGAACTATATAAGATGACTAGAAGAAGGAAGGAAGAAGGAACTATATAAGCAGATGAGTCATAATATGATGATTTGGGAAAAGATTATAAAGAAGAGAATAAGGAGTGATACATTAATATCAGATAATCAGTTTGGTTTAATACCAGGAAAATCAACTATGGAGACATTATTTTGTGTTAGACAACCGGTAAAGAATTTTAAGAAAAAGAAGAAAAAATTATGCGTGGTGTTTATAGATTTAGAAAGGCTTATGACAGAGTGCCAAGAAATGTTTTAAAGTGGGTATTAACGAAAAAAGAGACTGTTGATGTGTATATAGGTGATGTAGAAAATCAAAGCAAGTGAAGGTTAAAGACAAGGGTGGACAACCCCAAATAGTTAGAAGAAAGATGAAGGAGGAGGAGGAGAAGTTAATTTATTTTTATTATTAATTATTTTTTTAGGTGTATCTAGAGATTTGGCTTTAGAAGTGGTCACTAAAGTTGGATTGACAAAACAAAAAGATGAAACTGCAGATGTAATTGTGAAGTTATATGACTTGTTTCTACAAAAAGATGCTCTCTTAATTGAAGTTAACCCATATGCAGAGAGTATTTCTACTGGAGGATGTAAGTAAGATTTAAGTGCATTCAATTATGATACTTTTCATAATTTTTATAATTTATAGATTACTGCTTGGATGCTAAATTTCGTTTTGATGACAACGCTGAATTCAGACAAAAAGAATTATTTGATTTGCGTGATTGGACTCAAGAAGATGAAAAAGAAGTAGAAGCTTCGAAGTTTAATCTTAATTATATTGCACTTGATGGTATTTATTCAAAATTAATAAGGTTAAAAAAAATATATTATTAAATATATTCATATATTTTTAACAGGTACTATTGGTTGTTTGGTAAACGGTGCTGGTTTAGCAATGGCAACTATGGATATAATCAACTTGCATGGTGGTAATCCAGCTAACTTTTTGGATGTTGGAGGTGGCGCTACTGCTTCTCAAGTGAAAGAAGCCTTTAAAATCATTACATCTGATCCTAAGGTAATATTTATTTTTAAAAATGTATATTTTAAAAATTTGAATCATAAAACTCACATGATAAAGAATCGATTCTCAAATCATGGAGTTTTTTTAACAGATATTATATTTATAGTCATCAAAAGCTGTAACTTTCTGTTATTTCAGATGCAATAAAGAAATGTATGCATTTTCTATTTACTTTGTACCAATCCAGTATATTGATTTGATTAATATTTTGAAAACTTATGTTATAAAATCTTAAAAAATGTCTTATTTTTTTCCCCTCTAAGTTCACCAATGTTCAACCAAAGTTTACAGATTTTAGATTTTAGTTTTTCAATTTTAGATTCTGAATGAAATATATTAGTTTTACCATAGTGTAATTAGTATAATTTGAAAGGCATTTCATAATTTTTAAAGTAATTCAAAGAAATTTGTGCTGTTTATAGGTACTTGAAATTTTTGTTTTTTCCCAAATTTTCATTGGTTATGGTTTGCTATCACTATGGAATGACATAATAGTGTAATGTGTTTGGGGTAACCAGTTAATAATGATGTAACAATTGTTATAATAGCATTATATTGTATTTTGTATTTTACTTTATTGTATCTTACTATCTACTAAAAACCATTCTATTAATATATCAATGAACCCTAGAAATATAAACTGATTCACCCAATGTCTTCCATTCAGATTCTTTGTTTTTCAAGAGCATTGAATAGGAAAATAGTATTTTCAATAAATACTTAAATAAATTTTATAATTCTTTATAGCTTAAATAATATAAATTTGTATTGTTTTTTAGTGTAAAGTTTATTTTGTGATTTGCTTACCTATGTACACAACATAAGAATTTTGTTTGGGGCTTTTAATCTAGTCATTAAATCTAGTATATCACCATAACTGATATCGTTAAAAATCATTTTTTCTTTGTGTTATTAATATACGCTTTAAATAATAATCAAATTATTTTTAAACATAAATTCTATTTTATAAAAATATACCTCAAATTATTAAAAATGAGTAAAATTATTTTATGTGTTTGATTGATTTAAAATTAATTTTTGAATGTAGGTTTGTGCTATTCTGGTAAATATTTTTGGAGGAATCATGAGGTGTGACATCATTGCTGAAGGAATAATTGCTGCTGCTCAAGAGTTAAATCTTAGTGTACCAATTATTTGTCGTTTACAGGTGAATATTTTATATTAATTTTAATAGTCTGTAATAAATTTTTTGTTAATCATTTTCATGGATATTTACATATTTTATTTTGCCCATAGGGTACAAATGTGGATGAAGCTAAATTACGTATTGCTAATTCTGGTATGAAAATATTGCCAGTAGACAATTTGGATGAAGCTGCACGACTCGCAGTCAAATTATCAGAAATTGTAAATCTAGCTCGTGAATCACATTTAGGTGTTAATTTTGAAATGCCTATCTAAAAATTAAATAAAAATCAATCAGTAATTTATTGTATAATTAGATAATATCCTGCTACAGTTCATTTGCACATTTTTCTTATAAATACACAATACTAAAAAATAAATTTTTATATCCTGACTTAAAGCTATAATTATTTAATGTAGACTTAAATAGGCTTAAATGTACACTTTTTACTTATATTTGTAGTCTGAACATATAAACATTATTTTTGGTGAGTATGTTTTTGTTAAATTACATTTTTTTAATTATGTTATAGTTATCAAGTTATAAAATTAACTAGATATTTATATCCACCCAAAAATTTAATATCTATTATTAAATATGATTTTGTATTATTGTTACCTTTATTATTAAGATATACTAGTGATATAATATAACATAATTAACATTATTGAACTAATTAATAAATCAAGACGTTTTTAATCCCAACAATGTAACAAGTGGGTATAATGCTTTTCACTAGTCTTCTTGAATTATTATGAACAAACAGCAATGTTTTAATAGCTTTTAATGTGAAGTTGCATTAAAAAGTCCTACTTGACATATTCTGTAATTTTAATATTTTATTATAAACAGAAAAACCAATCTGTCAATGTGTTTCCTTCATTTGTATTTCATATAGTTCCTTCTTTTAAAAACCATTGATATTACTTTAACAGTTTTATTATTTTCAAATGAAGCTGTTCTAAGTATCTAAAATGATTAAGTACCGAAAACTATTGTCTAGGATCTGTACTTAGACTATCATTACCTTATATTATTATTATTATTATTATTATTATTATAATTATAATTGTTGTTGTTTATCTTATCTAACATTGTTGTATATTGTCGTAAATGTAATAAACTATTGTTATAATTTAAAGATCAATGATTACAATATTATTTTTGTTTTGAGTAGAGTTTAGTTTCATTCTTGTTAATATTACTCGTATAATTAAAAAAAAAGATAATTACTTAATTATAAAATATGACATTTCATTTATTTTAAACAAAAATTCAAATCTCTGTTGAAAAGTATTGTAATTGATGATTTAGGATATATTATTAATTAGAAAACATATGAAATAACATATGAAATAACTAAAATAAAACTGTACTTCATTTTTAGTAAGTTTGATTAAATATATATGATTTATTTTATTTTTTTTTGCGATCGTGAACATACAAAATAAATATATTTGCTTTCAAAAGTTGAATTCAAATCTTCATATACTTCTTCATAGTACACCTGTTTTGGTTCAGTTTACGTTAATTCATTATTCGGATAAAAGTAAAATATAACAAAAAAAAAAAAAATAATTAGTATCACATAGGGCAATCTTAAACGATAAATTTCGTGAATCGGGGGATAATATCGTTTTTAACCGTCAGAGCGAGCAAGAACGATAACCGTTTGGTCTTTATAAGTCAATATAAATACTCGTTTTCCTTTTCTTAAATTGTAATTTGTATATTAATGAAAATAACAAATTCGGTTATTGATAATTCTAATTCCAATTAGTGTTCTTAATTTCGTCGTCCTCGAGCAGCAACAACCGTGCCGGGAAATGTTCAGCCACAACTAAAATCAAGACCACGCTTACAAAAAATAATGCCTCACCATCTGGTTTCAGTATCGTCGGTAAAAACTATAAGATACTTAAAAATGCCAATAGTCCAATATCGCCTAAAACATAAATGAAAATCTACCGATACATCCTGTGCTACGTTCAATTTCAATAACGTAACCGATAATTTGGCCGACTCAAATATACTTGTTGACAAAGGAGTAATTGTGGGGGGGCTGACAATTACTGACCCCCCTGACAATTTTTTGAGAGATAAAGGTATAATTTTGCCCCCCCCCCCAGATAATCCAACAGTAGCATCTTTTATTAATGAACTCTTATGGGTATTATTTAACAATATTGGTACCTAGTACCTGCTAACTACAATTTATGTAAATCTAAACCACAAAATGAGTTAAAAGACTTATGTAAAATCAAACAATTAGATTTAGTGTATAAAATACATACAATAAAAATATGTTTTTATTGGTGAGGAGGAGGGGTGTCAGGGTTTTGGTAATAATAAAAATATTATATTGCCCCTCCTAGATTTTTTTCCAGTTACGCCACTGCTTGTTGATAATCAATCTAATAAGCATACACCCAACGTTAGCTTAAGCATAAAGATCTTCGTCGTCTCCATTGCTCAACACAAACAAGGCTGGATTAAGGGGGGGGGGGGTCTAGCCGGGGCTCTCTCAAATACCTAAGTGAAAGGGCCCCAAACATTTTTAAGCCGTTACACATTTTTTATCGTACTAAAATTAGTAGTTTTATAGACATAAATTGTGTATATACCTATTAATTTTATTATTTATAATGCAATTGACAATTTGTGAATGAGTTAAAAAAATGTATCGTTCTGCGAGCATCTTTGTAAAGCATGTTTTGTCAAAAGGACCCATATAAAATGTCAGCCTCGGGGCTCAATAGGTTCTTCATCTGACCTTGAACACAGATATTAATTTGTCTACTAATAGAAACAATAATAATATTCTACTTCATTCTTTCACACCGGACTATAACGGCCCTATAACAAGGGCTTACCCAAGGGAGAGGGGGGTTCGGGTTCGGACCTCCCCATTGAAATTTCTATACACTCGACAGTTTAATAGTAAATAGTATAATAATAGTATTTAGTGTATTTTAATTTCCCATTATCTTCAATTTACAAGGTTTATAGATTATATAATATACCTATAGTGTTTAAACCATACTATAGTATATTTACTGTAGGTAGTTATTTGTTGGTATTGAATTAAACTATAATTTTAATTAGAGAACAGATAAAATAAAAATGTTGAACTCCCCCCCCCCCCCCCCCCCCCGTAAAAAATTCCTGGGTACGCTCCTGCCCTATAATAATACTAGCCAAGAGCATTGATCAAAATAAAAACGTAGGAAATTGGCATCCCATCACCAACATCAAGACAGCTGACTAAAAAAGGTCAAAATCACTTTCAACACCATTATCAATGGTAATAACTGCTTAAATTCTGATATTCCGCGCGCGAACGGCTTTCTCGTGTAAATAGTGAAATTCGCGTAAAGTCCTAGCAACCTTATACATTCGTTTGGAGTAATTAAATCGGATAACAATTTCTCCGAATAAGAATTTGTCGAAGGCCACCGTTCCCCTGTAACAATCGATGCTTCTAAACGCATTTCTATTCAGAAAGACGATAAAATTAGACACACTCGCATAGTAGAATTGAAATTTATAGCACGCAAATCATCATCCGCCATTTCTATCTACAATATCCTATTCGAAGTAACACTAAGCATCCGCTATCCTATCCAATGTAATCGTTGCCCAAGATTCGGGCATACTCAAAAATACTGCCGTACGGACACCAGATGCAATCACTATGTCGAATCGAAACACTCTATAGAATATTATTGGCAACACAAAGCGTTACAATTTGATTGGATATATTAACGTGAAGCATCAGAAGTTACAAAAAAAATTGAATGAGAAATAGTGCATCAATGTTATGAATAACAAATAAATCGCTATATTGATCCTTCTATTCTCGCACTCACTAAAGAAAAATAGTTAGAAATATTTAAAAACAAATAAATAAAAACGACATTCAAGTCTTCAAAACCTACAACATACCTTAGTATTAATCCGGTTAATGTTTTTTTATAATTAAAATAAATTGTTGTACCTAAATAAAAACTTCTACATTTAAATAATATTCCGTGACACACGGATTAACACATCGCGAGGAAAACAATGATGAGGCAGATGATCTATGTCCAATGTTTTTTCGTTTTATTTTATTTGCGTTTGTTAAATCATTTCATTCATACAAATTACATTTTTTATCGTTTCTGCCGATAGTATTTGAGTATTAATATTAATAAAAAAAAAATAAAAAAAACTACGCCTTTTTTAACGTACTTCTTTCATCACCATATAATTCATTGTAAGTATTTATAAATATTATTTATTGTTATAAGACATAATTTTTAATATTTGATCCATATTTCAAATAACAATACATTGTTATATTTGTACATGATTATATTTTAACATGCGCTATGGCCTAATAGTTTTAGTAAAAATCGTTTTGAAACTTAAATGATAGTGTATAAAAATTATATCAACTTTAACAGATCTCAGTATTCCATCGGTTAATGTTTTAAAATAAATTGTTGTAAATAAAAACCATTTAAATTTAAATATTTTTGGCGGCATACCGCGAGGGGAGCAACGATGAGACGGATGATCTATGTCCAATATTATTTGCCTTGTTCCATTCACGATTGTTAATTATTGTCATTCTAACAAATTACATTTTTCGTAGTTTCTGCCCATTGTAATAATAAAATAAATTATTATTTATTTTTCTTTAATTATTAAAGTGTAATTAATTATTGAAATGAAATATTGTATTTGTTCTTTTTATTAGAGTTAACAGCCGAAGTATAGGTGCCGATCCAGAGTGAAATGAACTAACGAGTGACAATCACTTATCTACTTACTCCCAGGAATAACGGTAAGTCGTTTTTATTTTGAATAACCACTGTAATTATATCCAAATCGATTTAATTTTTTTAATATTCGAATCATTTTTTTATATTTTATTCATTAACTTTTTAAGCATAAAATAATTAAGTATTCTCTGTTATGTAAATAATATTTTTCCACTACTTAAATACATTTTTTTCCTTTCTATGTTTATTTAAATTATTAATACTCAAATTTATAAATTAAATTTTAATTTATTTGAATTGGTATTTTTTTTTTTTTTTTATTAAATATTAAAATATATTTTATATTTTATATAAATATAAAATTTTTGTGTTTCACTTGCATGAGTAATCTCTAGACCCATTTTCATTTTTTCTTTTGTTATTAAATTATTCATTTTTATTGACAATTTAAAGTATAATGTTGTTAATAACATTTATTTATATTATTTTTAATACATAAATAATGTTTAAAATTATGACACAATTTATATATTCCTCTGTCTCAAGGAAACTTTTTTGGCATACTTCTTTTATCCCGACTGAAAAATATTTAAAAATATGATTTTTACGTTATAGTATACCTATAGTATATTTTTAATATTTAATCCATAAATAAAATAAAAATACATTTTTGTATTATTTTGTAGATAGGTACTTATATTCTAACACGCGCTATAAAATAATAATTTTAGTAAAAATTTTTTCGAAACTTAAATGAGGATGTATAAAATTTTTTTTCAACTTTAACAGACCTTAATATTTCATTGGTTAATGTTTTTCATAATTAAAATTAATTGTTGTAAATAAAAAATATTCACATTTAAATAATATTCTTTGGCGGCACATCGCGGCAGGAGCAACGATGAGACAGATAATCTATGTTCAATGTTACTCGTATTATTATATTTATGTTGTAATGGATACTATACGTGCACCTATTTACAATTTATTTATTCACTGGGATTAATTGGGCACCAATTTGTAGACTTACTGATTACAAATAATTGACCAGGATTTGGTGTTATGTTAATTCTATACATTTATTGATATGACATAATTGAGAGAATTCACAATATTTATATATATGTTTTCAATAATTTTATATAATATCGAACATAATAAATAATAATGTAGACGTTATTTGACTCGGCAAATATCAACTAAAGAAAACAATAGTAATTTCGCAGAGTACCTAATTATATAATCTTAAAGATCCATTCTCAGTTATAACTATTCGTTTATGTACTCACGACTGTGGTACTAGTGTATACTAAAAGGGCGTATTTGAGTTGGGACTAAGGGGGGTGGGCGAAACAAATTTTTCTACATTACAAACTTAAAAATAAATTATAACTCATTATCTACAGCTAATGTTCCTGTTATAATGATAGACTAGTAATTTATATTCTTAATTATTTATAAATTACATTTTTTAAATAAATCAATAGGTATATTATATTCAAAAAAATATGAGCCATGGCCTCTTTCACCCCCCTCAAATACGCCCTTGGTGTACTAATTAGGGATGTCCAAATTTATCGATATTTTTTATCTATATATTTTATTTAATATATGTTACGGGTAGAGTACGAAAATCGGGTAATGTATACATCACCCGGGTAATGTGAACACTACCCATGCCTATTGGATAAAGTAAACATAATTGTAAAAAGTTTATTTTGTAGGTAAATTAACCGAGTAATTTATACCTTTGAGTGGATAAAGTGTTTTCATAAAATAAAATATGACAAAATATGAATTGTAGATAATATTAATAAAATACGATAAAATATAAATTGTACCTACATTATGATAAATCGTGTGCATTGATATTGTACCGATATAATAATTTTAAACTTTAGTACGGTGCTATTGTTTTTCGAGTTCACTTGTTCGGTTTATTAATGTTTGATAATTTAGTAATTTTAAAAAACAATCTTGAGTTTTCATAAAAAATTGAAATTTTTTGAGAATTTCAATAAATTATTTAATGAAAGGAATGGAAATTTAGTAAATTTAACGGACTCAAAATATTATAATATATTATGTACAATGAGAAACGTGAATAAAAAGAAATAAATAATAATGAAACTTTTATAAATATTTTATAATCTATTTATTTTTATAATCTTTTATATTCTACAAAAGAATCTTGTGAAATAGCTAATGTACAATTTCTTTTCGATCATCGAAGTTTTAAAAAATGTTTGTGTAAAATTGATCGTTTAACAAATAAATGTACGGGTAAATATAAATCTGGGGAGATATTTTGCAACTCAAATTGCAACCCAAATCTGAACTGTTCCAATATATAATTATATTTAATTTTTCAAATTTTTTATACATAAAATAATAACTTAATAATCAGGGCTCGAGACTTGTAGCACTAATAAATCATGAAATATGCGCTATTATATGCACCGAAAAAATGTAAAATATGCGCTATAATATGCACTAAAAATATGAAAATATGCTTTAAAAATTATTTATTTAAAATTTTTATTTAGACATTTATGAATTTATAATTATTAAAATTTAAAGAAAAATTTTTATATAATTTTACAGTTATAATTTTCTACAAATAATGACTAAAAACTCTTTCCTGTTCTCATTAATTTGTATGTGTCGAATTTTGCCAATCTGTAAAATATAATTATTTCAAATCAACAAATCATTAAAAAGTAACTAACAGTTTGTACCTTCATAATTGCACTATATTATTATGTGTTTCCGAATATTTTTAAACTTGAAAGATCTGTTATTGCTTAATAATGTCTTGTACAACAACAACATTAAGATAAAAGATACGATAAACACAATATTGACTTGCATTGGGATATTTTAGGAATATTTTTTTCAATCGACAATGAGTTTTATAACGTCCCAAAACTGTTGATCACTGATGAGTGGTCGAAATATGTATTTTTGCAGGACTCAGTTTTCGATTTTTACATTAATTAGCAATAAATAGCAAAATAGTCGAAAAAATAACAAAATCTCTAGAATATGCAAAAATATGCACTAAAAACTTTTAGTATTGAGTTCATTTTTGTCTGAAATGGATTTATTGCTTACTCTGCTATCTTTTCATAAACTACAAAAAAATATGCAAATGCTACAAGTCACGAGCCCTGTTAATAATACATAATTTAGGTACTTAACATTTTTTTCTTCGAATTAACTTAATAGCATATTGGAGAAAGTACACATTTTACTATTCATATGAATAAGGTGTACTTTACCCAGGTAATTTGTTAACTACCCATTTTCAAACTATCCGTTACATGAATCGCTAACTGCAGAAACGGGACAAGTCCATTTTTATCAAATTTGATTTTATTATCATTTTTTGTTAAGTACGCGTAAATACATCGTTTACTGTAGAAAGGAGTCAAACCCGACTATCCAAACGCTAAATATAGCGTTTGGAAATTTTACTTTACTGCAGAAAGGGAACATATCATGTTCAGTTTTTCATCATTCCTGAAAAATTAGGTAAAGTGGACTTGTCCCGTTTCTGCAGTTAGCTATTCACATATCGATAATATCGATATGTTTGTTCTGAATATTGATGACATTTTTCCTCATTTTTATACAAAAAATTTAAATTAAAATTAAAATTTAAACTTAATTTAATAGCAATACCTACATATATCTGTGCATATATCTACTTATTTTTTATCGATATTTAGTGGGCAAAAGTACCCCAAATTGCAGTTTTTAATCTATAATTCATACCACTAATAATTAATACGAAATAAGACACTATATAACTCTTAGTTCGTGGTATTACAACTATTAATTACAATACCTATTTATAAATTTAAATTAGAGACAGTTATTAAATAGAAAAATGTATTATCATCACTAAAGACAGGCCCGATTTAGAGGGCTGAAAAATGATATCGGATAACAAATATAAATAAACATTTTATTTTTCTTTGTAAAAAGAAATAAATATTAATCTCAATTCACACAATTTATTCATTTTTTTAATTTACATAATTAAATACATAATTAAGTACATAATGTACATAATTTTATTTTATAACCTATATTTTGTTATTTAATACAAAGAAAAATACATTTTATAAATTAGGGATTTACTAAATATTATGTAGTTTATTTTTGGACTTTTGGTGATTAACTAGGAAGACGACCGGTGTTAATTTAAAAACTACAATATGTTTGAATCAATACATTCTACAATCAATAATATAAACAGTAAACAAAACAAATAATATCGTTATTAATATTAAACTGATAAAAGTACCAACTAGCATTCTGCATTAGTTAAAAATAGTATTTTGTAGCATAATAGCACTTAGTAACGTTC
>NW_020272960.1:816809-837902 GCF_003268045.1 Sipha flava | reverse complement strand
TGCATGGTCCCAAGCGATTTCGTCTTATCGAGGTTTTACTGTATATATATATTAAACCGAAAATTTTGCCGAATTTCAGGTTCACAGTACACACACTGGTCCAGTGGTCGATTCGGCTACATTAAAATTTGACTGTAGCGAAAACAGTTAGACCTGCAGTCAATATTATATTCGTACTCGTTTTGATCACGTTCCACTACGAGTCAATAATTTCTAATAACGGGTAAATTTCAGCCATCAAATGTAATAATGCAAACGGTATATATAATATACAGTATTCAAATTCAATTGTTATAATAGCGTTAATTCGTTTGAATAAAACATCTGTTTAGTTACAATATTCAGATGCCACAGCTGAAAAATCCCAATTCTAATTTTGATGCTCTATTAAATTAAAAATACTAAACTAAAACAACGAAACGCGTATTGCGTTGTCGTCTCTCTGTTTTTGTTTTTAATACTGTCAGCGCTAACTATTTAACATTACCCGAAAATGATAAAATATTTAAATTGAATGGGTACGCGATTTCGTGGTAAATGACAGAATTCAACCATAATATAAATCCGGCTTCACTCATCTAGGCAAAATAGCAGAATCGTAATGCGTAATATTGTTTTTAACCGGAATATAATTGTATTCCACGATATACAATTTAATTTTTAACGAGGTTTATTATACCTATGAATCATAGGTGTACTAAACCTCGTTATAGACTATCATAATGTAATATTTATTCATAAAGCTATGTACTAAATATGAACTTATATATAATTGTCAACGTCGTTGTAAATCGAAATGTATAAAATATTTCAAGTGCACGTTGGATTTATTTAAATATGACTCGCATCTGTTAATTTTTAAATTATACTTTGTATGGTTTTCGAAGCGATCTCATTTCAACTAAAAGTGATTTTTTGTGAAAACAGAAAAAAAAACACATGGATTGGATAACTGTTTCTAAATATTAATTTCTCTTTGCTTGTTTCTCTTTCTCACTGTTTCTCTCTATGTTTTTTATCAAAGTGAATACGATTGAAATACAATTCGCACAAATGTAATTACAACTGTGAACGAGAAACACGTGTAATCGTTAACGTAGCATTCGTCACGATTCATATGGTTAAACGTGCTACGGAAAAATAAACAGGCATTTTTATTTAAAACTGTTTCCTATCTGAAAAACATAACATATTACTGCTTCTTTCGGATGGTTTGAACGTTACGTCGCCACATTCGTAGTGATCGAGCGACGAAAAGTGTACACTGGACGGTTCTGCTCCGTCGTTTTCCGTCACGCCACGTGGCCGTCGAGGCAGTTCTCAATTCTATACGATGGTAATACAACTCTGTTTGGGGGTGAAAAGTATAAATCAAACTCGTGTGAGTTTCGCGGTAGTAAGCGGAAACGAGAGAAGAAAAATAACGCCATTGCGAGTACTTTATATTATACGGAACGGAGCCAATGGCATTAGCCCCCTCCCCCGCGAACTCGCACTCCAATAGTATATACATATAAGTACAACAGGATCTATATGCACTACGACAAACGGTGCGCACTATAATTTGAATGCTATGGATCGCTGACAAAGAAGCTAAATATTCTAAATATTACACTTTCAAACACACATATATATATATAAACGATATATTTGTATGATAATTAATATATTTCTCGTTCGACTTGGTAAAATAAAGAGAGCAGCCCAAAACGAAACAAATAATAGGCTTTGATGAACGGTACACGTATAAATACTACAATCGAACGGGGGGGAAAAAAATGTATATAATTTCAGCTGCGCGTGCGGCGTGTGCGTCGCGTACAGAGTATCATATTATAATACGCGTGTAGCGGTATAAAATACTACATGTGTGTATAAATAAATATATTGTTATCGCGCCTTTGAATTTCTGGCCCAAAGGGGACGGGAGAGAAAAAGTTTGCGCTCGGGGACAAAACGGCAAAATGAAAATAAAAAAAACCGACCCCCAAGGTCTGTAAATGTATATCTGCAGCACAAAGGTGTGCGCGCCGAGGCTTTTGTGAAAGGGGTGTACCGGGGCTTGTCGGCGGCGGCGGTGCGATGTTGGGGTTGATAAGCCATTATCGCGGCGCTGTCAGCTGCGACCCTGGTACTTTCAAAGGCCTAAGGGGTGGTTAAAAACCTAGGCGAAAGCCGTGCACCGCGAACGTACGGCGACTGCATCGCGAGCGCGTGCGCGCACACGCACACACTGTACACAACAATGATATTATATTGTACGTGCGCGTTTCATGTAGGTACGCGCCGCGGACAACCGGTTCGGCAAACAATGCGAAAAACGAACAAATAATGGTGATGGTGATGATGATGATGATGATGACGATGATGATGACGATAACAATAAAGCGCGTTCCCCTTTTTACAATTATTATTATTATTATTGTTATTATAATGAGCTGCTGTTGCAGTTGCTGCGACGGGTCTCGGACGGATGAGCGTATTGTACGCATAATATTATACGAAACGCGTCGCGCGTGTGCCGGCCGACGTGCGTTTTCGTCGTTTGCGTGTTAGGGTGGTCAAAGCTGATCGAGCCCCGCGAGCATGTCGGGAAACTCGTGTTCTTTACTAGCGGCCCCGTGGTCGCTGCACGGTTGACGTATACGAAGCGCAACAAAACATGATATGTTATAATTAGAACTGTGAATTTAATGCACTAAAAAATCTTAAAGAATTCATTAAAAATGTCGAAAAAAATGCCAAAAATTATAGTGTTAAATTAATTTAAAATGGTTTTATATTTATATTAATA
Source organism: Sipha flava (assembly GCF_003268045.1). Lineage (NCBI taxonomy): Eukaryota > Metazoa > Arthropoda > Insecta > Hemiptera > Aphididae > Sipha > Sipha flava. The sequence continues at coordinate 835,108 of NW_020272960.1, read as the reverse complement.
TTAGGTACATGATATTATACATTAGTATAATACACGCATAGAAAAGTTTTTATTTAATAAAAAAAAAAAGTTGATTGAATTTGAATTTTCTATACTTAATACTCTTCATCTGAAACATTTTTCAAACATTTTTTTTTTAGTATTTATTTTGTTGAAATAATAAAATAAACTTAAATATATTTATTTTCGGGTACCTTATTCATCTTTAGAATTTAATTAAAAATACCAGAAAATGAACTGAAAAGGGAAAATATGACCTAAAAATGGACAAAATTTACCTAAAAAATTAAGAACGTCAAAAAATGCGAAATAAAAAATGCACGAATGGGTTCGTAGTTACATGATTCAAATTATATATATACAATGCTACGTTTTACCATCACCAAAAATGCACTTTCCTACAAATTCACAGCCTTAATTATAATATTATGACGGTGATACGTATGGCGCGGGATGAAAAACGTGAACCGGACGATGTACGGTGTTTGGTCGTAAGGAAGGAAACACACATTTTCACCAGCGTCTTGCCTAGACGTTGCTAGATTTGCAAGCGTTAAAACAATCGCTCTGCATGAAACGGACCATATTCTTATCCAGTACTGTCTTATCGCATCGTGTTCTACATCCTCGTGCACATAATGGTGATAAGGAGGCATTTTTAATTACACCGAAATATCCCTGCGGATGAAGCTAATCGATGTGTTTTTACGTACGTGTGTACAATATTCGTTTGATCGTGCCGCGAAAGAACAACCGACGAGGGCACGTGCCCGCGGTACAAAATGAAATATATTGAGTATGTGCACATATATGCATGCAAACAACTACGGTGGCTACCTTTTTATTGTTACGAAGATTTTTTTTTCTTCTTCTAACGTGGGTTTCGCGAAAACTTCATGAGGTGGTCGATTTCGAACTTCTGTAAAATAAAAATATAATTCAACAAGTTCCCCCTTACCCCGACGACCGCCGTGTCAAAGGCTCGTAATTGAAACGCGTAAAGCTATTCTGTTCAACGTTTTTGTGGACGCTTGAGATATCCGATGTACGTGTATTGATCATCTGATACGCCTCGCTCTGTGCACATAATACGCATATCATACCACCTATTATATCGTTTACACCAATGGTTTGTGTTGTTTGTCTATTATTTTTATTATTATTACTAACAGATTAGTAATAATAATAAAAATAATATTAATATATGACATCTCTTCGAAATGAACTTCAACGTCGTACTAATAACTATGAAAAAAATCTTATAATCAAATGTATTAAAGATATCCCTACTGTTACACTTTAAAAAACTTTCAGAACATTTCTTATTTAGACTTAAATAATTATTACCAAAATGTACGTAGCTTATGTAATAAGTTATCTTTTCTAAAATTAATATCTCCTTTATCTTTGTATCCCATGCTTGCTTTTACTGAAACAAGGTTAAATGATAATATCTTATTAACATAATTAGGTTTAGATGATTTTATTATATACAGATGTGATAGAAGTAGTCAAAGAAGTTTTTTATCTAGAGGTGGCGGTGTACTTTTAGCCGTACGCAACTTTATTCCCTCTAAACCAATATTAGTATCGAATAATAATATTGAGCTTTTATTTTTACATATCCATATTAATAATCAGTCTATTATTATTGGCGTAGTTTATATTCCTAATCGATCAGATGAGAATGTGTTTAATGATTACTTTAATTATAAAAAATCAATTTATATCAATTTTCTGAACGCAATTTTCTTACTTCTAGTCGACTTTAATTTACCGTCATCTAAACTACCTAACTCTACTTATATTAATAATCAACAATCATATTTTAATTTTTCTTAATGAAATACCATAAAAAATGTTAAAAATGCAATTATTGACCTTGTAATATCTAATTCGTATCTTATTAATGTTGATAAAGTAGATAGCACCATCCCTGTCGATAAACATCCTCCAATAAATATTCGTACAATGAAACTGTATTATATTATAACAGCTTTTACAAGTGGAAATCGGGTGATTATAGGTCCATTGTAAACTATTTAGGCTTTATTGATTGGATAAAAAACTTTCAAATTGGAGATATAAATGAAAACATAGATTTTTTTTTATTCTCTTATATATCATGCAATTAATATTTTAATACATAAAATTTGCAGTTTTAATCAATGCTTCTTATTTGGTTTAGTAAAGAATTAAAAAATACAATTTAACAAAAAAAAATTTACATATCACTCCTATAAAACATCAAATTATTTAAATCCATACTTAGAATTCACCTCTCTACGAAAAAAATGTAATTATTTAAGACGACGTGATTATAATATTTATGTTAATAATGTTCAACACATGGTTAAAACGAAATACTTTTGAAATTTTTTTGATTCTCAAAAATCAACTAACAAATTACCGTGTACAATGTTTTACTTTAATGAGGAAGCAAGTTGTAGTAATTAAATAGTTAATTTATTCAAATCGTATTTGTCGTCCGTTTATGAAGTAAAACTAATTGACGTATCTATAAATAATATCTCGCCAAATCTATTAGACACTATAATCAAATTAACTTGGATAAAAATGATATTTTTAATGAATTATGGTTTATAAAATTGAATACTTCTACAGGTGCCGACGAAATTGCCCCTATGTTTCTAAAAGAATGTTCTTTTATACTAACCCCTGTTCTTTATTTCTTATTTAATAAATCATTACATACTAGAGTTTTTTTTGATAAATGGAAAACTTCATTTATTTTACCAATTTAAAAGAATAAGAACAAAAATCTTGTACAAAATTACCATCCTATTTTAAAAATCTCTTGTATTCCTAAATTATTTTCACAACTTATTAATAAAAAACTTATGCCATTATGTAATAATATTTTAATTAATGAACAATATAGTTATCAAAAAGGACGTTCAACAATAACTAACTTATGCATCTTTAAGAAATCGATATTAGAATCTTTCAAATAAAAAAACACAAACTGATGTTATATTCACAACCCTAGGAGAAGCTTTCGATAAAATGAATAATAATTTATTAATTTCAAAACTTAAATCCTATGGATTCTATAATTCATTTCTCTCATGATTTAGTACATTCTTAACAAATAGAATACAAATTGTTAAACACGAGAATTTTATTTCAGATAATATTTATGTTACATCTGGTGTACCCCAAGGCGGTCACTTATCACCATTATTATTCTTGCTTTTTATCAATAATATGCCAAGCGTTATAAAACACTTCAAATTTCTATTATTAGCAGATGAATTAAAATTATTCAAAAAAAATTCGTTGCTATGATGGCGGATTTCTTCTTCGAGCGGATGTGAACTCTTTTCAAGGGTGGTGTAATGATAATGGGATATTCTTGAATATAGCAAAATGTAAAATTACCTCTTTCTCCTTAAAAAATAACAATTTTTTGTTATGATTATACTATTAATATTCTTACTATCACTAGGGTAAATGAAGTAATTTATCTCGGTACCACATTTGATTTAAAACTTTCCTTCAATACCTATATCGATGTTATCACCAATAAATCGTTAGCTAAATTAAGTTTTATTAAACGTACGTGTAGAGATTTTCTTGACGATATTGCTCTTAAATTGTTATATTTTTCATTAGTGCTTTCTCATTTAGAGTATGAATGCTTTGTATGGAGAAATAACATAATAAATCAATCACAATGTCTCTCAAAAATACAAAATAATTTTTTGCAATTTTTAAGTTACTAATGTACGTAGAACTCCTCATTCAGATTATGATATTGCACATATTTTTTTCACAATAATGGCTCTGGATAAAAGACTTAAATTATTAGTACTCAAATTTTTACTTAAACTATTAAATAATATCGTTGACTGTCCAGAATTAATGGAGCGTTTCAATTTTAAAATTAATTTTCTTAATTCAAGAAATAAAACCGTATTTTACTTACCCAGTATTTCAAAAACTACCTCTCTTTATCACCTTCTTATATTTTGATGTCATAAATAATATAGATTTTTTTCACGCAGCACTCTTAGATCTAAATAAATTATTTTAATGTATTCCTAAAAATGTCTATATTATAATAATTATTGTTTGTCTTTTAATTATATTATATTATTATTTTTTTGTTTTTGTTTTTATGAACAGTTTATTATACTATGTACCTACCATAATATTTATAATTATATGTCATAACTTTTATTCTTTTCAAGTATTATGTAAATTGGAATTTTTTTTTCCGTAATAAATAAATTATTATTATTATTATTATTATTTTATTAAATCGCTGGAAAAAGTCCGAACGTACTTATACATCTACACGTCCGACGGACGTCGTTAACGCCGGATCACCCAGTACGTAATTTTACTTCATTATGCATGCATCGATGTACTAGCATTGTTTTAATCGAACGGGTCTAATATAATTATTCTTCGTCCACTTTTAAATGTATATTCATTAATAATAGGTACATAGATTATGGTACCTACATTATTTTATGACTATTACCTATATCGTACACATCATCTACATGTCTATTGTTCTATGATATTCCGAGATCAAAATAACATAATAAACGCTGGTATATCATCGTTATAAAAAAAACTATACGATCAAGATTACAAAACCTACGAAAATTCTGCCTACGGAGGATATCGATTATTCCGATCGGTATCGTATCGAATAATATTACGAGATCGTGTACGCATTACTAGAAAATAATTGTTGAAATTTAGAAAAGTAAAACTTTTAAGTGGTATGACTAACAGTCAAATCAGTTATTCCAAAACGGTATTTGAAAAAATTAGGAATATTACATTTCCCGGGATTAAAAATAATTATTGTACCGTTTAATTTACTAATAGATATTCTTCCCAATTTAAAAATATAATCCTGATAAATATTACTTATTACTTATATTTATATTTGAAAATGAGTACTACATTTGGTAATAAAATACAATTGAATTACATTAGGAACTATGAAATTGTATATAGAAAGATGAAAAAGTTCATTGCATGATGATCATGCATTTAAAAAAAATTAAATAACTTAATTAACAGCAAAACTATGGATATAAGTAATTTTTCTTTTGTATATTCGTAAAATATACTTGTAAAAAATTACGGTTAAAAATATTTTAAAAATCTTAAAACTGTAATCTTTAAACAAAAAGTGTTCTTGGTTTAATCAATTAAATAATTAACCACAGTCAATTTCTATACTATAATATTACTAAAATTGAGAATAATAAAATTAATAAATTTAATGCCAAAATTGTTAACGTAAAACTATTAAATAACTATTGGTTATTATTTCAATCAAACAATAGTTAAACAATAATGTTCTTATCTAGAAACCCAATCTAGAACTGATGTATGTTACAACGTACTACCACTATGTATTTTCCTTATAAAATTTAAATTAAACTTTTTTTTAGAGTGTATAATACTGTAAGACGGTTTTTTTTTTCGTTAGATCGAGAAATACATCGTAACAGAGTATAATACTGAAGTTGAACCTATCAAATCCGCTGTGTAAGAAAAATAAATATACGTAGTTAACAAAAGTTAACACAGTTAACAGAAACTTAGAGTTACCAAATAAAATACAGACATTTTAAAATAATTTGTTTTCTCCAAGTCATTGTAATCCCACAGTATTACGTTATATGTTGGTTACACTTCAGAAATATTAATAAAACGTATTTCTAATACTTTGGAACATACGATTTATTCAACGTTTTTGCATAGTAATTATTGTTGAGAACATAATTGGTATTAAAAAAACTCGAGAGTTACTCCCATCATGACTAAAATTAAACAAAAATTGGTCTGTTTTTGTATTTTTATTGTCTAAAGTTGATTGTGAACATTTTAATCAGCTACAGGCACGTAAGCGTAAACATTTTTTCTAGTTTTCGTTATCTCAAATAATCGAATTTTATTTTTATTAAGTATTTTTTTTTTATATATATATATATATATATATATATATATTAGAGAACTACCATTTAAATTCTTCGAATTCATTAGTTATATTTATAAACGATTGTTGTATTTTATTTTGCTACACTGATATTTTTAAACGTTCGTTTTTTTTACGAGTGTAAAACGTTGTAAAAATAAAATATGTTTATTAATAAAACTTAAAGAGTCATGTATTATCGAAACAATGTTAAACATTTTTTATATTAAGAACTATGTTTTAATTATGTCTTAACACTTTATAAAAAATTAGTAATTTTTCATAAAACTGATATGAGTGTTAGTATTTAAATTAAATTTTTTCAGTTTGTTTTTCTTAGAATCCCATTAAAAAACATCATGTATTAAAAATGTAATTATGTTATTTGACTACATATACATTTGAAAAGATTTTGCACCGTTCAATAGACCTGTGACTTATTTTATTTTGTCATTGATTTGTACCTACACTTAATATATTTTGTACGAAACGAGTTTTTTTGACACTTGAATTTTAATACATAATAGAACGTTCCGTATAATTTTGAAGTAAAAAAAATCATCGGAAATCATCCGAATAAATTTGTTGTCCAAATATCTTATTGGATTATTCAGAGTTACAGTAATTTGTTAGTAAAAATATCACATTTTAAATCAACATTTATTTATTTAATTACAGAGAAATAATTGAATTAATGATGTTTATGAAAAATTATATAAGTTTTTAGTATTTCATAACTTATTTGAATCTCTTAAATTGGTTGTCAAACAAAAATGTATTTTAATTTCAATATTTCCCCTAACTTGAGAGTTGTAAAAAAAAGTTTAAAAACATTTAATAAACATTTTATTAATTATTTAAACATTGAAATATAACTTACAATATTATTAATATAAAACCATCGTAAGTTTCTTTAAAACTTTCTATTAATCAGTGTAGGATTTTTAAGAGGTAATAAAGCATACTGATATTTTAGTTATAATGTATATTTTATACTCTATACGATTTTGGTAAAGTAATAATTAATAATTCATAATAATAATCTCATGATAGTTTTTAAATTCTGAAAAAAAAAGTGTTCTAATAATATTATTTTACTATGATGTCTAAACGATTTTTAATTTTAATCATAGTAAGTTTTTACCGTGATTAAAATTATAAATGATAAAACCGTACTAATAGACTCATTTGACAGTAAATTGCAATTATTTTTTGATTTTATGTGTAACTTAGGACGAATATGTAAAAAATACTTAAACATTTTGTTAAACTATGCAGAATAAACATTATTATATTATTTTATAAAATTAGTAATTTGATGATTTGAAAATGCAAAGCCAGTATATTGGCTACCGTGAGCCATTCTGTCCAGTAATAAAAAAATCAAAATCTTTGGACTATTATAAACGTTTCAAGTATAAAACGTACCTTAAATAATTTGAACCAAACTCAACCGAATTATATGTTGTAAGACTTATAGTCAAAATACTTACATGTCAAATTATTTTATTTTGAAATGTATTTGAGTTGCAATAATTTATTTTTTAGTAAGATATTCAATGCCAAATATATATCATTAACATTCACTTAGGTTATTTTTATAATTACTATTATTCATTTTTTTTTTTTTTTTTTAATGCCATGATAGTTTGTATGTACAAATAGATAATATACCTCACTTGACGCAGGACGATCATGCCACCCTCGTCTCTCAAGATTTTTATTATAATGATAACGTTTAGTATCAGTGCATGAGACATATTTACATATTTTATCATATTGAACGTTTTAATTTATTTTCAAATTTCAAACGTTAAGATCAAACTTTAAATTCTTGTTTTCTGGCCAATAAGAACATCGTGTAAAAAAAAATTGAATGGCGCGTTAAAACTTTCGTCTTTATTCTACGCAAAATAAATCACTTGAAAAACTCATCTTAAATAAACTTATGCTGAAAAGAAAATTATTTTATTATTATTAGCATATAGCATCAGCATAAGTTATTTTAGTAAATAATACAATTAATGGTAGTTATTATTAAGGTTATAACATGAATTATTAAAATTTAGCAATAACTAGTGTAGAAACAGCGAATAAATAAACAAATAACTAAATGAATAAATAATGTAATAATGTAAGGGCTAGAGACTTATAATTTTATAACTATTAAGTTTTTTTATAGCGATTGTCCAAATTTTCTAGTCAGTTGATCATATTTTCTCTACCTTCGTGGATATTTCTTAATCCTTCGTCAAATTTTGTTAGAAGACAGGTTTCCACTATATTGTATGTCACATTGTTTGGGTATTTCAACAACCACTAAGAGGTGACTCATTCATACTCCATTTGTGCAGCGAACGATCACACCTATCACTAGTGGTTCTTATTCTATTCATTTCTATCCATAATGAGCAAGAAAATTCGTATCCTGAAACTTTCTGGATGGGTATCCTTCAACCAATTCTACGTTTCTTCTTTGGCATCTTTTTGACGACTTTTCCATAGATTCTCTATAATCGCTTCTGTTCCGAATTCGATCCACAACAATGGATTTTATCCACAAACCAGGGCTTCTGGATATAAGTCTTTTTGCTGTGTGTAGATAAATGTCTTCGTATGTTGGAAGGTTCGGATTTTGTTTTGTTTTATACAACAAATAGTGAGTTACTGTTTTTTATTTTCAGGTCATCGGGTGTAAAGTGTGCAAAGGCAGGAAGCCATTGTATTCGAGTAATTTGAGGGGGAGAAGGGCAGTGATGTTGTCGTACCTTCCAGTGGTCCACCCTGTGAGTAGTGACAGTGATCAGTTTAAAGCATACTTTCTCGAAGCAACATCTGCGAATATAACACAACGATAGGATAAATCAAAGCGACATCGATCTGGCGGCCAAACGCTCAAGGGTTTCCTGGCCCGATCGGCAAGAACGGTGCTCTTCGGGGCTATTCTAAACAGAATAACAGAAATAATAATTTTAAAACGTACCTATTCAACCAGAAACGTAACCACTAAAACGTGCACATTGTACCGGTTCGACACAGGGCGATACAGCCAGCAAGTACCTAGGCGCGCGCACTGTAGTAAGTAAAGTCGTTCGACTGCAATGTTAACTTATTATCGTCACGCGTGCCCGACCCCGCGGTGCACAGGTATAAGTGCGCAATAGATCTATTCGCGATTTCCCATATACGATTGCGGGTCGTGTACGGTTATACGTTTCGACTTCGTGTACCTCTCGCGTCGTATGTACAAATGAGAAAAAATAATAATAATAATACATGGACACGATCGATTAATTCACGACACGTCGTGTGCGTTTTAAACGCAATAATATCGTTCTAATAAAAACTGGCCGTTAACATGCGACAGCCGCGGCGGCGATGGCGACGGCGCCGGCTACGGTTTTAATTCTTCATTTATTTATTTATTTATTTTTTTTTTTTTTTTTTTTTGTAATTGTTTTTAATCTCATTGCCTCATTTTTCTTGGAATCGTTAACTTTTAAATTGAAAACAAATGCAGAAATCCGCTACGAGCATCGTATGCGCTCGCCCGGAGCAGCTAAAAAAATATACATTTGTATTTGATGTGGACAAATATTCTCGTTTTGAAAGCCATTTCAACAATTAATGCAATGGAAACAAAACATGTATTAAAAAAAAAAAAAACATTTAACACACTTTTTATCGCTTAACAATTATGCCTAATATGGTATACGTATTCAATTTATGGCTCGAAATAAAAATAAAATTACTCCCGTCCGGGAAACGAATGAATTTACATAAAAGTCTGTTTTGGATAGTTGCACTCAGAAAAATATTTACTAATATCAATGAAAAAGGTATATAATACTAAGGAAAAACGGGTATGATTTGGAGCCTATGATATCGATTCATAGAAATATAGCATATTATAATATTATATTAAAGCTAAATAAATTTCATTAAACCAATGTTTTATTTCATTGATTATAATTCTGTAATCCATAAATTTAATAACTCAGAGATTAAATTAATGAAAATTATGTGCATTAATTTAAAGATAAAAAAAAGTCAAATAGTATTTAATTTAAAGAAAAATGTCTTTAAATTGATTTCTCAACAAATTTAAAAAAAAGGAAACTCTTGCATTAATTGTATGTTATAATTTCTTATTTTTAAAGAGTATTGGGATTAAATTAATTTGATTTATATATAAACAAATAATGAACTGTAAGCATTGCTTTTATGCTATTTATCCTTATTTTAAAACAATTCTTGGTTTTAAAACAAATTTTTTTTTTTTCATAAAAACTATGATTTCTTTGAAAATTATAATAAAAAATTATACAGTTGATATAAATAACACTTTATCATTTTACTATAAGTAGAATCTTTTTTATTGTTTGAAAGTACATATGATTTCCTAATACAATTTATGAACAAGAAAAATATAGTATATAATGTTATAAATAATATAAATATATATAGTGTTATCAAAATTATATATTGATCAAATATATATAGATCAAAGCTGTGTTTATCAAAAAATTAAAAAATAAACATAATTAGATACAATACATTACAATACAATATTAATAAATGAAATAATAATACATAGGTTCCTTATAATTTAGGATTAGATTAAACATCAGTTAAATAAAAATGTACATAAGTTTATATAAAAAATACTGTTGTATGTATAACTTATACTATAAGTTATAACATAAATCAAATTATATGTATTTTAATAAATATTCTATGTAAAGTAATGTTTGACCCGTATTACCGTGTCTTTATTATTTAGATGATATAAATGAATTGGAGGACCCATGAAATATGTATTACTTTTCAAAACATATAGACCAGTATCAACATTTGAGACAATATAACTTACAAAATGTTTGTTATAAGACAGTACATTTAGAGTATGACATAAAAAAAACACTTTATCATCAGAACATATAATTTTTTTTAATTTATATACTAATATATTATTGTCAAATAAAGCTGTTAATATATGATTGATTTTATACACTGTGTTGTTATATACAATTTGATCATAACAAAGAGCCTGATCAAGTGTCGTCAAATCATTAGATGAAAACAAAATTTTAATTTTTTCAAAATATTCACATGGAATGTATTTTGTTAAATATAGATTCTTCATATATACCAGTAATTTTACAATTATTAATCTTAATATGTTCATCATAATTTTGTTTATTACGTAGTAAGTTAATACTTTCATTGGTAAGTTCTTGCGTACTTTTTTTGTCAGAAATACAAAAACGACAAAAATAATTAGATGAAAATGACCTTGCAAATCCTAAAATACTATTTACTCCAAGGTTATCCCCCACAACTAGACCCAACAGAAATTTAATCTTAAATTGTTTTCCATCATTTACTATTATATTTATTCCATGATTTTGTAATTCATTAATTTCATCAACTAAAAAATAAAAACATTTATCATTTCCAATCAATTTTACATCTTTCGAGTTAAATAAGGCAGCTACAAAAATATTATTTAAATTTGATTTTAGAGCTTCAGGAGCAGTTGGAAATGAATAATAAACACCTAAAACTGATGATGAATGTGAACCCAACGAGTTGTTCACCTCAAAGTCATCAAAATATAAGAAGTAGGGTATATAAATGACACCGTCCTCATTGAACAACAACATTTTATCTTTCCATAGTTGACTATTAATGAAATTTGTAAACCCATTTTCATTTTTCATTAAATCTTGATTTTTAATGTAAGAATCTAAAATACCTGGTGCCTCAAAGTATTTTCTAAATTGAAATTTTAATGGTAGGATAACTCCTTTGACTTTTTTTTCATCTACAGTGTTAATGTTATTCATTCGCACATCATCTATGGTGTTATCCAAAGTAATAATTTTAGGCTTTTCATAATAATCATTAATTTCCAATGATTTAAGAAATTTGAACTCGGTATCTAGTCCTACAAATGGATTTTCACAGAAATGAATGATGGATTTAAGTGCATTTTTTTGTATAGTGTTATTGTCAAGAATTAATTTCTTTAATTCATGAGCGATGGAAGTGGTTATTATGTTTGTTACATTTTTTTGAAGTTGGATAGCCTCTTTCCTGGAAAAATTAAATTTTCCATAGTAATGGGCAGAAAATTTTATTGCACATTTTTCTAAACCATCAATATCAACATAATTAGCACAAGGTTCATGTGTTAAAGTGACCATTTCTATATTTGTGTTAGCGTTATTTGCAATTTTAGTTGAGGAATTATTATTTTTTTTAAAATTATGATTAGAATTTATATTATTTAACATTTCACATTTCATATGTTTAGAAAATGTACGATAAGCCGAAAAAGTTTGTGAACAATGCGATATACCACAGCGATAAAAACTCGATGATGATAATGAATGAACATACTTTAAATGTACCATGAATTGATCAAGTTCAGTAAATAAATCTTTACAAATAAAGCAAATTAGATCCATTGTTTAAATAAATGAATTTATATTTACAAATCGTTATACATAAATATTTATTTATTTAAATGAGTCATGTTACCAAAATATTAGTTTGAAAAAAAAGAATTAACAATATTATAAATACTAAATTTAACTATGAGAATTTAAATAGTAGATAAATCAGAAATTAATGATGTTAAGGAAGAACTTTTAACATCACACTCATTATGAATATCATAGAGAAATTTTTGTATAAATGTCCAAACTAAAACAGATTGAATGGGATACTGTAAATTGAACACTTGGAAAATTTTAAAACATGTGTCTAATGCACGAACTATGTTAGGTAATTTATAATAAGTATTGAAATAATATACATAAAAATCTTTTGTACCATCTATGTCAGCTCCAACAATGCATATGAATGGTTGTACTTTTTCTTTGTTTTTGTAAGCGTTGTCAATTTGTAATTGGCATTGAACATGTAAATCATTCAGTGAAACCACTTGTAATAAAAAAGACGTTTTGGCATCGGAAATAGATGTTTTGACTATGCGTCGTTTGTTGGTAAGAGGATTTATTTCAAATGATCTGGAAGTTGGAACCAATAGAGCATTCATTAAATCCAAAACTAAGTGATTTCTGGTTTCTACAAAAAACAAAAATAAGCATTACTTAATTGAATTAATTAAAATTATAGCTTTTAAATATTGTACCAATATCTGTTTCTTTAATTTCTATTAAACGCTTGAGTAATAATTTGCTGTTTCCATCTTTTATGTTAGTGATCATTAACGGAATAATATTAATAATAAATGTATCCCACTTCACAAACAGTGAGTTTCCTTTTGTAGGATGTATATAATCAAAATCAATATCAATCTAAAATAAAAACAATCTAATGTTAAAATTAATATAAACTACAAGTATTAAGCCACAAAACATTTAACAAAATGGCAGACTAGTAATATATTATTTTGATACAAAGCCAAATTATTAGATATAGGGCGTGCATTTATAACTACTTAGTATACACAGTTGGAAAAAATTTTAATTCAATAAAATAAAATATTACCAAATTGTAGGCAAATGACTGTTTCAAAATAGGCCATTCGTCAAGAATATCAGCTATGTTGATATTCTGTGACAATAAATAATCTCTACGAATTTCACAAGTTTTTTGCCATTTTGAAGTTACTTCACTAATAGGTTCAACATAAAACTGAAGCCATTTCTTTAATTCAATTAAATCTTCATTTACTATATAGGTACATATAACAATAACCATTTACCATAACTATTACTGAAATTGGTTTATTTATCTATTTATGACTATACAATTATTTACTTATAGTTATCTTTTGTAATGTAGATATTTCCTCTAACGTAGCAACATCAGAATTTTTTTTCACTTTTTTTGGAGGACACCATAACTGATGTCGTCGTAATTTGGTTAATGTATTATGATACTTTTGGTACAATATTCCCTTTGGTTTTTTACCAGGTACATTTATGAAATATATTTCCTATACAGGGCGAAAACATTTGTTTAAAATTACAATAATTTAAATCAAAGATCTCAAATTGTAAAAACGAACCTTGACTTCAGATTTGAATATATTAACAATACCGTCAGAAATATACTCAATGATTTTAGGAGATGCATAAACTTTATTCTGGACCATGTATTCAATAATTATTTCAGATAACATTTTTCTTAATTCTTCATTTAGCCTTAAATTTTTTTGGTAAAATGACAATATCATACTTCCCTTTCCAGATAAATTTAATATATCTTCTACACATATCTTAAATAAAAAAAAAAACCAATACCTATTGTTTTTACAAAGAACTTTTATGTTATAAATATTATTAAGAGGGCGCTTCACTCGCAAGTGTTGTCTCTGGTCTTATAAATGCATAACATAGCAAATTGTACATGCTGAATAATCCATTCAACACTGTTAGGATAAATAGTGGAACGAATTGACCTATTATCAAATTTAAAAGTGAGCATTTTATCTAAGTGAACTCCTTAGATCTTTTTTAGATTAATGTAAGTTAAGAATATTTCAAAATGCACAAACAATTTATTCTTTTTAAAATATATTCATAACATGCTTTAAAATTAAAATATAAAAAAATATCTATGAAATTCACCAGATAATATTCTCATTTCTACATTTGATAATATAGTTAAATTCACTCCAATATTTACTATAACAGCGTTTAATGGATTATTCAGAAAACTAAAATTTTTCCATGTTGCACGTTTTTAAGACGGAGACACCACCTGCGGGTGTATCGTCATCATAAATATATTTTAAGTTATACTTATACTATCTATATACTAATTGACACATAATACCTATTTTAAATGATGGTATAATGTTATATAGTAAACATTTTGAAAAAAATAGTAAACAACTAAAGTTAAAAATTAGTTTAACATTTTAATAAATCAATAAATATGTATTCATTTAATAAGTTTAAGTATTATGAATTAATTACTTGATTTTTAAAAGAAATTGGACTACTGCTACTGGAGCTTGTAGTAGAGTATTCAGAAATCTCTGAATCTGATGAATAATCTAATGCATTACTTGCATTAACAGTAGACTGTTTCTGCAAAAGAAAGATTAGTTGCCCTTTTAAAATATCCCATCTACCAGTTAAAAACTTCTATTTTGATTAACTTACACCAACAAAGTTAGACTGCCACTTTTTCAAATGATTCTCAAATATAATTCTTTGTCCATACAAATTTTTTGGACAAATTTCATTTAAGTGTTTTTCGTTTGTGTATTTAAGGCTTTCAGATGTTATTCCATATTCTAAAATATAGATTATATAGTGTTTGAAATTTAGAATTATATATTTATAAAACGCACACTAAGTAGTATAAATACCTACAAATAATAGTTATATAACGTATTGTAAATCTCTTTCTCGATGTATTTACAAGTATAAACCGTTAAAATACAAATAAAAAAATGTGGGTACTTACCAATAAATGCGTTGAAGAAACAATCTCCTTTTAATTTAATTAATAAATTGAGTAAGTCGGATTGATCAGGAAATTCAATATCTTCGATGATCACGGGAGCATTCAAAATAATTTTTTCCATGTTGAAACAATATAAAGAGCATGTATACACGAAACACGAAGTAAGACTGCAACGGGTAGTTAACACTTTTACAAATAACTAAATATAATAGCAGAGCGTGTTAATTGGTTCGATTGTAATGTTCAATTTCCGCCGCTGCCACCGCCGCGGCCGTCGCCAATATACGGATCGCCGTTATCAAAATAATTGTTAGTTAATATTGTTAATAATAGATCGAGAAAATCCTACCCATAAATTCTAAAATAAACTTTGAGTGTTGAATCAATTGATGGCATAGTATAATTATATCATAGACGAATTGTATTGATTTTAAGAAAAATCTAGTGCTTACAAATAAATACTCATTTAATTAAACTAAAGATATATTTGGTTATTGGTTGAAAGAAATAATCATTATTTTACATAAATTTAGTATTAATCTAGAATAAAACATTTATTAGAAATAATGTTTTATTATCATTAAAACATAGGGCCTTAGAGGTATTCAAACCTATCAAACTATTCTTTAAATTAATTATATTTTTTATACATTTAAGTAGGATGTATGCTTGAAACGAATCTATAGACTTCATTATTTCAAACATTTTTTTTTCGTTAATTTGATTTGGTCATCTTTAAATTATGGATATTAATGTATTGAATATGTATTTATTTTAAAGAAAATTTGATTAATTTAATATAATTTAGTATTAATTCTAGGTAAATCGTTGAACTTCAAAATAATGGTTCCATTTCATTAAAACATTGAAAGATATTTTTCTGAGTGTGGAATAATTTCTTCAAACTATACTTCCGTTTCTACGTAATTTTTTAAACACAGTTTAACGTGTATTACGAACTACTAAGTCGATAATCAAATCGCGATTTTATTGACTTTGTATATACCTGATGATGAATTTTTAATTCAAAACCGGCCGTACTTTATAATATAATGATACTCCAGGCTAAGCATTTATTTTTATTTTTAGTTGTCTAAATTATTTGTTTAAATTAACTTACGAGTATGAACTATTTACTAATTTTTAATTTTTAATTTTAATTTAATTTAATTTTTATTATTTTATTAATAACCATGTCTTTATAGTACATACCATACATACATATAGTGTAAATAATATACTTTTAAAATGAGATTTGTAGATTTGCATTGAATTAATTATCGTCTGAAATGTATTAATTATGTATTATTTCCTATTGTTACGTGCGTATAGTTGTAATTTTTAAAGCGTAACCATTAAAATAATAAAAATACGTCTACAATTGAAACTTTTTAAAACTAAGAGTATATAATATGAAGGTACACGCGAAATTCGCAATAGTAATTTAAAGTTCAAGCTGTCTTTCGCAGATTATAAATTAATCAAATCGGTAAGACGATTAATTTATAATAATTATTTATGAAAAATTACATAATTTACTCGTAATATTTTTAAAACGTACTAATGGTACAACATTGCATTTTAACAGTGTCTAGACCTGTGAGCTTAAAATACTTAAAAACACATAAATAACAATTATTATGGTGTTGTAATTTTGCATATGTAAACATGAAACTTCATCACTTATGTATCATTAGTATTTATAAATATAAATACAGAATAATTTTTACGTATTGTACTTTATCGAATTCTTTTAAAAATTCACGATATTTGAGTGACATCTAATTAAATATCAGATCAAATAAATATTTTATACAATTAATTTCATTAATTCATTACAATTGTTGAGTCTACTTAATATTATATATGTACATAATTTATATACAAACAAATCCTAATTAAATTTTAAGAATAAAAACTGCTAGGCTGCTATAAAAACTTTTAATTTTATTTCATCAATAACATATAAACAATAAAAAACTTTATCTCAACGTCTTCTATTTAATATTAGACCCCGAATGAAATATAAATGTATTGATATTATCATTTGTTTTTTTTTTTTTTTTGTGGGTCTGTGTCCACGATTTCAACCAAAAGGAGTGGTACAATGACGACAATCAAAAAATTAATAACCGTACACATAGGTAATTTTTACTAAATGGTTATATATTCTATATCACCGTTTGATGTAAATAGTATTGTTTTAAAACATTTTTTTTTTATTTCTGTATAGAAAATTAACATTTTCGTGTTTTCTTTGCTTCTTTTAAAAAATAATAATAAAATAATTTTGGTTTGACAAAAAGTCTTGTAAAATTAGTAAGTATTAAAATTCTCATACGGCTACAAATCATTTGCGTACCATATTTATAATTCTTTTGCGCAAACAAAGACAACTCAATTACGCCCATATACTTTAGGTACCTGTAACGAAAATTCTCAAAAAATTAAACTCATTTGCACAAACAGATATATGGTTAGTAGGTAAGTATTTGGTACCTGGTACTAGTCATATATAGATTAATTGTATTACCGACTTATAATGAGTATTGTCTTCATTATTATTATTAAATAATTATAAATTTAACTAAATGTATATATTTTTTTTTAATTCAATTTGTATGATGAATTTTATTCAAATATTTTTTTTATATCAATTAAACGATCGATAGTTTTATTTTTATATTAATTCCATATATCGTTATTTCTTTATAAGTATTTTTCTTTTTGTACAGTGGTCTAGCTTTTATAATTCAAACCATTGTTTTAATTGAACCTCAGTTAATTAAAATTCTCGTATATATATATATATATATATATATATATATATATGTGTGTGTGTGTGTGTGTGTGTGTGTGTGTGTGTGTGTGTGTGTGT
>NW_020272960.1:777403-816799 GCF_003268045.1 Sipha flava | reverse complement strand
TGTGTGTGTGTGTGTGTGTGTGTGTGTGTGTGTGTGTGTGTGTGTGTCGCCGTTGTGCGCAAACGAGTTGTTGGTTTTCAAATAAGAAATATTGAATGTGCGTATTAAAGTTGTTGCCCGTCATACATATCTTTCACTGATTAATGAAAAAATTTGAGCTTAGTTTAAAAAAAAAAAATTAGCGTTGAAATAATACATTTTGGCAAAACGATAAAAATCACGAAAATCCACTGTATTTTATAAGTCAAATATGTCATATAAATTTTTATTTTTATTCTTCATGCTTTAAAATTGCATGCAGGATTTTTATTTTAATTTTAGCCTAAAATAAAAAGTGTTCTAGGAAGATTGACGGTATTAGTTATTAAGTTATAGATATTTCATAGTTTCCAATTATATTTATTGGAAGTTAGGAAGTTTGTAGGAATTCAAAATTATTGATTTTCTCAAATTTGTAATGCTTTTTTTTTTTTTTTGCCGTGCAAAAATCATAAAAATAAATATTCAACATAACTTTTAAAAAAATTTAATTCTTATATAAACTGATCCATCTGACCTCTTTCACTCAGGGTCGTTTTTTTCGAGAGCAATGATACTCTGGTTTCAAGTTTGAATGACAATATTGCAATATCATTCACTGTCATCTGTATCTTACCCGCTCATGGTTCCTTACCATATCTAGGAGCCATGCATTTTTTTTAATTAAATTTACAAATCGAAAAAAATATAATGAACGTTTTATACAATGTTTCTGTTACAGTACGAGTACATAATATACTTACAATGCCGAATATACAACAACTGACAATTGATGATACGCGTGTAGCATACAACAGTGCATAATTCGCAAATGTCGACACGTGTGATAAATACGTAACGTATATTTAACAGTTTTATAAGTGGAGTTTTACACGATTTATTTCAGCTATTTCATAGTGTTTCAAACAATCACATTATAAAGCTATATTATAATCGATCGAAAAAAAAGTACAAAATATAAATTTTATGTATAAATAAAAATATTGAGAAAGACGAAATTACTATTATGGTATATAAGAATAAAGGCAGATTAATAAGGTTGAAAACATCATCTGGAACACCTATAGTTTGATGTTTTATATGTTTTATAATTCATTGGCGACGTCTTTGAAAGATAAAAAAATGCAGTATTTCTTGGTTAGGTTTCGATGATTTATTAATTCAAATTACATTTTTGGTTGACTCAACTGTGCTGCTCTGACATCGCTTTAATAAATGTGTAGTAGTAGAATGTTTAAAAAAAAATTAAAATAACAAATAGACATAGGTAACCTATAAGATAAATAATTAGGTACTGCTCTTGAATAGCGACGTGAAAGTTACAACCAACTTGTAATTAACTTTGTTAACAATATCCAGTTGGTAGAATAATAAATTGAATCTTATAACAGCCATTGTAAAAACTACAACAAACAAAAAAACAAAAACAATAATAATAATATATTATATAATAGTACAGCCTTTTCAACGGCTATGGATGCGCACAGTGCACTGTTGAATAGTCGTATTACGAGATGTTTATTTGTTTGTGTATACATTTTTTTATAGATTAACTAAGGGTCATACGAACGCGATATATATTATACTGTGTTATTTTTCCGACGCCTACCATTATTATTAATCGTATTCGGAGGACGATGAAAGAAGGCGGTCGATTTTGTTCGCACACGGTGTTTCGATTTTTTTATACCACGCGTGTATACACGTGTTCCAATATGCAATGGTCTTGTTGAACACCATATGTATACATAACGTTAAACGGTTACCATTAGACTCGGTAGCGTAACTACCACGAGAGCAACAAAAAAAAATTTTTTTTTTGGATACACAATAGATGATGATTAAGCTTAGTGGTGCTGTAATACACAACTATAGCCCAATCAAGTAAAAATTTTGAACAAAAAGCTCGTACCGTCACCGACCATAACACTGTTTCGGTGATAAAGAGTATAATTTCTATAATAGGGGCGATAAAAAGGGAATAGGAACTACGTCACTGATTAGATCGGTGCGCTTTCGATATCACTGACTATCCCGAACAGTTGTGCACCACAGGCTGACTAATTGTTACGGGACTTCTCGTGCAGTTCAACCGGGTTAGGTATTATGTTCGGTTAGGTACAGTTTGCTTTATTCGGATATGTGTATAACAATAAAAATACTCAAAATACTCGAAAGAAAATCTTCGCGACTGTATAAACGAACACTGCAGGTATGAAATCATACGATAATATTAAGTTATATTAGTAAGTGTACCATAATATGCACTTATTCGGTGCGCGCGCGCGTTCGGTTAATTCGTTACATTATCAATGCGAAAATCTGAACGTAAAACATTTCCGAATTTCGCTCGTCCACGGCGTACAAAAACGTTCCAGCAAACAGGGATCTCATGTAGGTCCGACCCTCAGCACGGCCACTTTTGAATAATAGTACCAAACCTTGACAGTATTTTGTATTTTTTTTTGTACAATTTTATACAACCAAAATACAATTTTGTACACCCACCCAAGCCCGATAATGATACAATCACCTATAAAATACTGTATTCCGTTTATTACATTTTTCTCATAAGGTCAGTGTTACGCACTTTTACCATTCTAATCCATTAAGTAGTAAGTACTATTACACAATTTATAATTGTTAACTTTTGTTATCTATAAGATAGCAGTGGTACAGTTGCCTACCTTGTATAGGTACATACTTGCAACGTACACAGTAATGTCTTAGTATTTTGCATGATATTTTATTGACACGTCATGTATTTGTATTGATGATGTACCTAATTATATTAATAAAGAATTGAAATATTAATTTAAAACTTTTTTTAATAAATCCATGTTGAAATGTATTAATATAATATGTAGGTGATAAAATTATTTAATTATTTATGATTTTTTTAAAAAAAATAGCTAATATGCCTAAAGTGAAGTTTTGAAGTGTATGGGAAAAATATAGAAGTATATAAATATATTTAAATTGAATTTATTTATTTCGTATCAAAGTAAGGATAAAATAAAAATTTAAGTAGGTAGCAAAGTAAGGAAGTATAGGTCATAAATAGTATCCACAGCTTGGATCACACTATTCAACTGTCAAACACAATATTTATTTTTTACACGGAAATAACCGTGTACAAAATAAACATTTAGTCAAATAATTCAAGCTACATACACAAACCAGAAATTGGGGTTTTTCCATATTTAATTATTTTTATTTATATTTAGTCCACCATATACTAGAGAGAGGTATAGTGCGGTGGAAAGTAAAACTCGGGCTATTGATACCTATAATTAAGTTATTATTAACTTATTGTTATATTATTTTAGTAATACGGTATTACTGTACAGCATTGTGGCTATTACAGGTAGTAGGCACATTACAAAATGTGATGACCATAGAAAAATCGAATTTTCTCGGGTTTAGGTGGGTGTACATAATTGTGCAATAAAAAGTACATAATACTATATAAGTTAAATTTCAATTTTATAATAATTGGTTAATGGCTGTGCCGGGGATGCGTATCCCCAGCATGGCCATAGAATAATAGAGTTGTTTTGGGTTTGAGGGATTGTACAACATTTTATTTTGGTTGTACAAAATTGTACAAAAAAAAGTACAAAATACTGTCAAGATTTGGTACTATTATTCAAAAGTGGCCGTGCTGGTGATACGGACCTACATGCCATAATATTATAATAAACCAATATCTCGTGAAACTCATTTCTTCCGACGTCGTTACGATGCGCTTGTCGTTAAATTTAACATCGTAGTATATAATAACGGGTAGTATTACTACCAAGTGGTACATCGAAAAAATATTTTCGCCCCAATATGCGAACCTTCGAGAGTCGATATTCAAACGCACTGCCCGCACTCGTTATTATGATAATATCCTATATAACGCTCGTCCACATCGTTTCAAATTTTATATATAAAATAATGTAGGTGGATAGTATTACGTTATAATGCGTATACACGCATGTAGCTTAGTCTTAAGTTATGACGCAACATATTTGTACGCAAACGGCGGCGTGTGATACATATTTGGTTTAGTTTTGGATAAGGTATATTCAATAAAGCACATATTTATTATACCTACTCCGCTATTAACTACTGTTCCTAAAGTTGGATTTGTATCAAACTATTAAGGGCTTCTATGCAAATTTATGATTATATATTAAATTATTATATTTGTAGCACGAACATTTCGGCTTGTTTATTATACGATGTATACTATATTGTCTCCCTAGGGTTAAATTCAATTACGATTATAAATAACAATCATTAAGATATCGTTAATGATATATATGACTGTATATTATAATTATTTATTTCATTGATCAATAACATGTACTGTGGTGTCGTTAAAAATCGAAAACGTGTATGTATAGGTACGTCACACAATAATTTCTGTTTAAATATATTGCGTTCATTAGGTACACGTATTATTTTCATTTGTTACTTACGTAAGAATTGTATAACCTTTAAAAATGTATGTACAATAAACGTTCTCCACGCGCGCCATCGGTTGAAAACAATACCTTACATGGTATAACGTTTGATTATCGAATATTATTTTCTTATCACTCATTGTAACCGACCAGTCGTTGCCGAAACTATCGATTTTGACATTGGACAATCGTTTTATATACCTACGAATACGTTTCTGTACGTATATATAATATACACACATTCAATGCTTTAAGCAATTTTTTTTACGCTTTATCACTTATAAAATGTTGCGCTCAAAGGGTTTTACAAATGAGCCAAAATTAACCTTGTATATGTTCGACCTTTTAGTGCTAATAATATAACGATGATATATTGCGGGGGGAGAGAAAACGTAAGTAAACGATCGTACAGCGTGTACAGCGTTGAACAATGTTTATAACTACCTCGAAGAGGTACTGCGAATGATATTTGAAGGTTTTTTTGTCGTATATATTATCCTGAATAATGTATTTATGTCATGTTTTTTTTCAGTGAATTTATCTTAATTACCAAAACGCCTCGGTTAAACTTAATCGCTTGATGTAAGCGTCCGTAGGTTCGCATCGTACGTATCAGATGAAACGGATCAATTTGTGACAGCGCGTCCTCTGTATCTGCAGCAATCGGACTGCCAGCGAAAGAGTCTTTTAAAATCTCAGATTTTGAACACCAAAATTATTATCTGATTTTGAATTCCCGTATGACATCATTTGCACCAGTCGAAAACGTTGCTTCTTCGAGAAATTTTGTCAGCATTACCGACGGGCCGATGTGTGCTGTCCGTCCGCTGCGGGTCAGTGAACACACTAACTTGTCAAACTTACTATAAAAAGAGTTATAAAATCCTTTTTGTATGCGTGCGATATACGGATGCGTGCGATGCGTGAACCACCTATGGACGTTTACCTTCAACCGCCTTCTAAACCCTAAATGAGTGAAACGTACCAGCAACAAGTACTGCTCATAGGCGTGCGCAGAGTTTCTGGTCAGGTGCAGCATACATTTTTATCGGTCTAGACACCTTTTATTTTAAGAAGATAACATTTAAAGCAAACTCATTATATATTACATACATTGAGTATACTACTATATATAGCAGGGACCTTCAAACTTTTTATGCAGAAGGCCACATAATTTTTCATAAATGACTTACGTCCCGTACGCACACATAGTAAAATATATTTATACTAATATAATATAATAAAAATATAAAAATCAATTGATATTACTGTAATCTATGATTTATATTTTAAACTAAAAATGTACTAATAATAATAATACATAATAATAATATGTTTATTATAATTGTATTGATATGCATAGAAATATGTTAATATGTGTCACTTTTATACTTTTAATTGTAATCTGCGCTCTCCAATATTCATTGTTTTGAATTCGTCTAATACTGTTTCAATTTTAATGTTATTTAAATTATTTTGTTCAACAAACAATAGTAATAGTGATTCCAGCCTTTCTTGCCTCATTGTATTTCTGAGTTTAGTTTTTACAATGGTTAACTTTGAAAATGCCCTCTCACAGTTGCAGCTAGTGACAGGTATAGTAGAAAAATCTATTAAGACTATTTTAAAATTTGGAAAAATGTCTCCCTTTAAATTTTCTTTTAAAAATCTAGTTAATTATATCCAGATTTTGTTGATGTGCCATTTAGAACACTTGTAATACATTTTAATGAGAAATTAAAAGAAATAGTAAAAAAAAAAACTTTTTTCAATAAGCTACAAATATATCCTTTTATAGACTATATATAAATTTTATATTCATAAAATCGTCGTCCCAGAAATGGCACATGCAGCCTAGGCTGCATGTGCTGCACCCGTGCGCACGCCTATGGTACTGCTACACCGTTCTGAATACGTATGCACACGCAGCAAAATGCATTCGTACTCATATCCTTGGCATTGAAACATTAATTTTTCGCCACGCCGTAACAGAAAAAAAGTACGAACCGTGGCCCATGTTCGTGTTCTTTGTAGCTGTGCACTGCGCGCAGCGTCCAATTTTATAGTAAACGTTGTCGTTAGACAGCCGTCGTCATACTATTGTGTAAGACGTATATTGCATTCCGTTGAGCACATCGCGTAGATTTAATAATATAATAAATCATATAAATGATTTACGAGCGTTTAGATGTGTGTACGTAATTCGTTAATTTAACGTTGATGTTGGGGCGACCGGTATCCATGAGATACACTTGAAAATCCCTGCAGCGTTGAACACCACGTTCGCCAATCCAACTTTCGTACGGTATTCGTATACTTAACACACCCTATATTAATTGGAAACAAACGAAATATGTCCAAACAACAGAAATATGTACAAGGTCCTAATACAAATTGATATGTGACACCACAATGACTCTAAGTCATTGACACAATTGTGGTGCCAAGGATGGATGAAAATGATTTGAAATCTGTTGGTTTACCTCGATGAATAATGTTTCTTAGCTATGGTTTTTCGGTTTTAAATTGAATAATTAAACATATCGATATTATGATATTTGCATGCTGATTTTAATTGCATAAAAATAGACTCCAAATTAACCAATGTTAAATATCCATTAGTTGTGAAAAACAAAAATCATAATCAAGTAAAATTACTTGCAAAATTCTTCCTCGAAAATAATTAAGTGTCACACTATATTTTCACCTCACGCTATATTGCAAATTGGTATGTTAAAACTATGTCAAATATCAATACGGACGACGATTTTGTATCTAGTTTGGCGGTTCAGTTGTTTTTTCTCGAGTTCTTTTCAGATGTTCCAGAAAATAGTCGATCTCAGACGAACGAAACAAAAATAATCTCGTCTTGATGACCTTGGTACGATAAGAATGGATACGGTTCGATAATTTTCTTTCCCGACTAATGTACAATACTCAAACGCATTGATAACTATACGTATGCGTACACTTGGTTGTTGATAATTTTTATTCAAATGATTGAAAAAAAAAAAACTAGAATAACAGTTGGTCATTTTGTTATAGCATACGGTAAACATTTACGAACGGTTTAGTCGTATAATACGTAATGTACGTGGTGACGGAAACTGCAACGACAACAGATGACGTTTGTCGACGAACTCTGTACTAAAAATAGAAAGCCTTACCAATGGGTTAAGCTTTTCGTCAATCACATTAAGTACAGCATCGACATATGCTAATCAGCCAGCTGTTATAACACATGTACGTTGTATATATTATATCATTATGTAATGTCGGAATGAAAAATATTAATACATATCTTTTATCCGTCCCATTGAGCGTTAACAAATCATTGAACCCGCGTTTTATAATACGTATGTGCGCGCGTTCCACACCCGTCACCCGGCATTTACACAGCGCCACGTGTTACGTGTCTCGTCACCATACTTACAGAGACGCAGAAGCGGTAATCGACGGTGAAACAACAAATAGTGTGTTCACCCGGAACACTTCAATTTTCTGTCGTGCGCCATCGATCGTAAGACATTGCACGATAAATACGATTTTAAAAACAATCGGAAAATATCGATACAAACAGCCATACGAACTGAAACCCAATACAACCTTTTATGACGAATTGAGTCCCGGGTTGTTTTAGGGCATATACCAATCGAGTCCTGCGAAATTTCAGATACAATACTAATGGAGTCCATGTTTTAATACTAACTGGGTTCCTTCAGATTTAAGAAAAAAAAACATTTTCCTTCCCATTTTTACAGTCTATAACAAAAAATTCTACATGTATGATTAAAAATGTTTTTTTTTTTTTTTTTTTAATATTTTATAATCTAATAATATTGGTTATAGTATAACATGATTAATTTGTGCACAGTTAAATAAATATAGGTAATAACATTTTTCATATTGGTAAAAATGCATGGGATAAGCTTTGTGTGTATTCAAATCTAGTTATCTTGTTCGATATGAACCATATCAAGTTTCCATACTTATCCGTATATTAAGGCGCATCTAGACGGAACGGCGTAAGGGGTGACAATAACATATGTTTTACTGCCTCGCGGCTAATTTTCGCCTTGTCTGAACTCTGAACGGTTGATTTTTTATTTTACTCGAAAAAATCCCTGGACTCGATTCATACACATACTATTAGTTTTCTAATCACGGACTCAATTAGGGTACACGTCCCGTTTGTACTCGGGACTTAATAAGTATATTACTAATTTCTCCGTTCAAGTAAAGGGACTCGATTATTATACTACGGTCACACGTGCCACATCCGTGCCAACCGGGTGACGCCGCCGGTCGAGAATATCCTCGAACTTTCGATCGGCGGCGTTATCGCGGTATGACGATTATTATTATTATTTAAACGGTTATTACTGAGAATCGTAAATTCCTACACAAGAGTAGTAGGTGAAAGTTTAAAGCAAAACGTATACGAAATTACGGGAAAATACCAGAAGCTATAATAATAGCTGATAATAGTATCCCAATTCGATGTAGAGCAAAAGATAAAATATATTATTATCTATATTTTTTGACATACAAAATATTTACGACTTTTCGTTACGGATAAAAATGATACAGAACTTGATTTTGATTTGATAATCTTATAACTAATCATCATTTTTACTATACTTTTAATTCGTGATAATGCGCTATAATTCAATTATGCATGTATAAATACTCCTATGTACTTTTTTCCGCCGTGTACGAACTAACCACACGTACCCTTTTCTGTTGTGTAGGAAGTTACATTCGCACAGGACACCGGAGGAGTTTTTTCGGGTTCGGCATTGTGTCGGTCACGAGTCGGACACTTCGTTTTCGTTGACGACACGACGGCGATTAACGTCGGCACTTCGTGTGTGTGTCAACACCGTGCGCTTCCGGTCGAGACCGTTTTTTTTTATTTTTTGTGTTGACTATGCCGTTTTTCATTATGTGCACGCATTATTTTTTTTTTATTATTTTGGCGTTATTCATAACCATATATTCGTATGGTTGCGTTGTTTTGTTTGTATAACGTTGTGCAACCGACATTGCTGCAACCACGCTGTTTCTTGCCCGTCATTTTGGATACGCTATCATCGCGGTTCTGCCTGTTCCATCATCATATCGACGCCTCAGTTCAAGACCGCAATAACTCAAATTATGAAACTACTGATTCTAGAATGAAATAAACGACCTCTAGAGGTGAATAATGCAACTAAAATTTTTTGCGTTATAGAATCGAAATCGTTGTAATTTTGCAAATAATATCACGTAGATAACTAACTATAACTAACTATCTTGAACTGAGACGCCGATATCTCAACAATAGTGTTTTTGAGTTAATGCAGTCTTGAACTGAGGTAACGATATGTGTACGGCCGTGACCGTCGAACGTAGTATCATTCATTAATTATTTCGTTAATTGCGTTGATAAGTATTATTTTCAACATTTATATGTTGTATAACAGTGATTATCGAAAATATTGTATTATTATAATTACTGTTATTACTATTATCATTGGGCACCCACTCGTAGTATTATAATTATATGTGTAACTTCATTCATTACATTCGCTGCAGTGTTCATTTAAACGTTTTCGTTCAAATGATTAAGTCACGTTATTGTATACCCTATATTTATGTTACACGGAAGTCTCGAACTTGGCCGCCGAATATAAAGTGATAATGGTATAAAATTGGAGTGAGATAAAATGGTTCCACACGATAATTTTAACTAAAAAATATCCATAACAGTAAAAAACGAAAACTTACTTTTTCCGCCCACGATAAATGCTTGCCAACAAGTTCCTCTTGCATAAAAAAATGTTTATTAGTACGATATTCGACAGAGTATATTTTTTATAATAAAACTGTTGTTAAACATTGGATAGTTTTTATTATTTATTTTTCTATTGTAATTTATAGAACTACCTTTATAATTTTATTGTAACTTAAAAATGTTCATATTATTGACGATAATTTAAAATTCAGCCAAACTTTCAAATTAAAAATAATAATAAACAATTATTATTACCATCAATTATCAATTTGTAGAATATAATTTACAAAAAGTTTACTTTGATTTTTCTTATATGCAAATTTCAAATGTGAAGCCGTTAATATTTCTATTGATGGTTAATATAATAGAACTAAATTTCTCAATAAAGTAGGTTGAATTTTATATGTTTTCTTTTTTTTCTTATTAAGCTCAATTATTTATCTTTAATCTGTATAACATATGTTGTGAGACCATCTATAAATAACTAAAAAAATGAATTGGATTTTATCAGAAAACGATAAACCATCAAATTTGCCGTATTTTAAAAACTTTTCATCAGTGTTTTGAAATTATTACGAAAACTATTGAAAAATTGATACAACCTTGTTTTTAAGTAACAATTAGATAAAATTTTCTACCAGAAATTTTTTATGATTTTTTTGAAACAATTCATCCAAACAATGTACATTGATGAATAAAAAATACATATTGTGGTAAAACCATTACATTTCTTGTTTTACACATAATCTAATATATCAAATTTTATATTTTGCGTTAAAATAGGTATGTTTTTTGAAAAGAAATGTTGGGAAATATCTAGATAAAAATAATTTATCTTTTATCATATCTAGATAAATTTCTTCTCAGTTATCTTTATCTTCATCTAGATAAAATTTTAGTTATCTATTCCCAACATTGTTAAAAAGTCTATACATATTACATAGATTTTTATTGAAATAAATAATCTTTAAAATTTAAAAGGAATGTTTTATAT
The DNA here is from genome assembly GCF_003268045.1 of Sipha flava. NCBI lineage: Eukaryota > Metazoa > Arthropoda > Insecta > Hemiptera > Aphididae > Sipha > Sipha flava. Next base: position 805,536 of record NW_020272960.1, on the reverse strand, counting down.
TTATAACTAGGATAACAATACAAAATATCCAAAATCAATTTTATTAAAAACCAAACGTGACGGTCTATTTTTCGGTAAATTTTCAATCATTTAATTTCAGAATTTTTTTTTTTTATTCTTTGGAATATTTAACAAATTATTACTTTAAATTATTAGCAAGTAACGGTTTATAATCTATTGATAGGTCCTCGTGTAATTGCATTTGGGCACTCCTACAATAAAAAACGAGCAATTTTTTCAAACATGAAAAATAAATAAAGATAAACTATCACATTATTGTGAAACCAATACATCATTCTTTAGAAATTCATTAATAGAAACACATGTGGCCTGAGTACTTAATAAATGACGATGATAATATTATAACTGCCATGTGCGAGTGAGTTATGGAAATATAAACAAAGGGAATTTAAGAATGCGTAAACACTGTAAAATATAATATACTTTTCGTCTTAAGCATAGTTCGATGATGCCCGTATATTACAACATTTTTTTTGATATACAAAAATATTATACTTCACATCGACAACAATAATAATAATATACCCGTATTATAAATTCGTAAAAAAATAAAATGTAATGGTTATTGTACACTGTAATATTAAATGGCGTTTTGTTGTTATAGCACACTTGACAGGGTAAGATTTCATAACATAGTCTATAGAAATTATGATTATCTAAATACTTTGATGTCGTACTTCGTTTTTATTATCATGACAGTATCATGACTGTAGAAGAACGAACCTCGACCAGCATAGGGGAGAAAGTAATAATGGTAGTGTAGTCCGTAGACTGTATTATTAAGCAGAAAGCGGTCCATTATGGAAATTTGTTTATAATAATCATAATGCTTTATGGACACACTCGGGAGCAGCAAATGATTCAAAAATGTAGATTTCTTCATTGATTCTTATTCAGTTACGAAATCAAGGGTTAATAAAATTAATAGTTTGTTTTGAAAATGTAAATTTACTTGTTTACGACTTTTACCCTCTGGGATTTCATTATTATTTATTAAATCCTAGCACCTATTAACTCCCACACTCTCACACGCTATGAACGAATCACACTTGACTACAGTGTCGAAAAAAAAAAATTATATTACCTAATAAGCGTGTACTTTATTATTTAATTTCCCTTAACTACGTTAAACCGTCCGCTCGTATTGTTCTTAAAAATATATTTGTACAGCTTGTTACGCATAAAAGTATATGAAAAAAATGGAATAAATTACAATAAATAAACGAACTGTGATTGTTAAAATGCTTGCGGCAAAAACACGGTGCTGGATGGTAACGCGATAAGCAGTACGCGAAAAATTTGTCATCGAGCGTTAGTCATCGTGTGGTTGTATCGGACCCATGTCATTTCCCTCGTCCGCCTCACCCGGCGAATTCGCCAGACGATCCGAATGAGTCACCTGCGCCGCAGTGCTATTTGTGTTGCATGACGCGGCGCCTTCCAATAACGACCGGTGCAACGCGCGCGCGCGCCATCTGATCCTTTTCGTTTCGTAACGTGTCCAACGCTCCGGTCCGGAGTCTAAAAAACAAAAAAAAAAAAAAAATATCTTACGAATAAGTGGTCGGGTGTACTGAAGTCCCGGTTCCGGGGAGGTATTTCACGTCAAGCCGGTCTCGCACTACACGTATACACGATCGATTTACAAAAATTAAATCAATCGTCGGCGATTGCGAACAACGTGGACATTTGCTATGATCATGTGCTCACGATAGCTCTCGCGGTTGATGATCGTTGGTAGATAGTCGTTGGTAGATTATCACACGTGTCAAGGCAAACCAAACTGCGCCCGTGCATAATCGGAGTGATTCCCACACTGCTCGGGAACAATCGAGAGTGATCGAACACATTCGGATAGTATGCCGACGAATGTGGAGCACGTTGCTCGGTGATAGCTAAGCTTCGTGAACGCTCGTAGTAACTCGCGTACCCGACTCTACTTCCAATTCGTGTATAAGGTCTCATTTCGGAGATTTTCCCGATCCATCGGTATAATCGATCGTCCCTGGGCCCGTAATAATTCACAAATGGCGTAAAGCCGATTTCACGCGCCCGACATATTATCGGTTCCTGCGGTGCATATCTCGTACGTGTTGAGTCGGTCTCACTCGCCTCGTACTCTTGGCTATCATTGAAATCGCATATATTCGTCGAGTGTTTTGACTTGACGAATTTCTCGCTCCTACGTAACTTGTACACTTGTCGATCGTCGCGACCGTTATCCGACCGTCGGGTACACTTATTTGTCATCGCCAACACTCTACCGATTGAGGACCATGGGGTAAATAGCACACGATTACGGCAGTAGACGAATGCGATTATTTATTCTTCCTTTGGCTCGTTCGCATTCACCGAAGGCCGATGAGAAACACGACCAGTGACTCAGCGAGTAAAAACAATCACCACGATAGGCGGTCAAACACCTCTTAAATGACTCGTAAAGCGTCCGTTTGATGATCATTCACCGGATGCACCAGTCGTGTGAGACTAGCTTTATCGCACAGCCCACTATGTCCGGAAACGGATTTGAATAAGACGACGACGCAAATGGTTCGACCCGAAGTTGCTGTTCGTCGGACGTTAGTTCGCAGGGAAAGTTACCCGCACAAGATTATTGTTATTGATTTTTCTTTTTTCACGCGTACGCGAAAACCAATTATTATTCAATTTCGTATTCGTGAATAATTTAGTACCACTCGCCACCACTGCCTGTCCTGTAGGATTTTCATTTTGTCGCATTTCTCATTCGGTCGGCGGCAATTAATAACATTCATCATTTACCATCGTCGACTTCATTTAACTTAGTTTTGACAAAATGTCCAATTTATTATAAAAAATCGAAGCAATCAAAAAATATGCTGTAATACAATGCGCCAAAGCATTCATATATTTTTATAAAATTGAATGTATAATTAAATAATTATAATAATCAGTACACATTAAATATAAGATTAAGTCATAAGTACTAAAGATAAAATATGACACACACAGGTGACATTAAATATAAGGAGCAACATTTTCAAACACAGAAAGAGACGTGTTATTGTCTTTTTGTATGGATGATCAAAGACAAGTGTAAAAGACTACGCAGATTGTCTATGCAAAAGGACATAATAAATTGTAAACGTTTTATAATAATGTGTTAATGTGTGTATAAGTAATTTAAATAAAATTAATATAAGTAAGTTAAAATAAGAAATGTATCGTTATTTTAAAATATAAGTTGGTTACCTTATTCCATACCTAAAGAATCAATCACGGCTTTCAAGAGGCAGACCGATACAATCATTGGAGAGGTATTATTGTTTATTTATGATACAACAAGTAATGGCTTAAAAAACATATAAGTATTTTACACATAAATTAATATAAAAGCTAATAACTTTAAAATCATTATAAAGTGACGCTCAACTAGCGGCTCTTACCGCGTTTAAAATCCCCGAGATAGTAATAATAAAAAAATAAAAACGAATTTATACCACAATTTACTTTTTTTCTTAATTATAATTATTATAATTATAACTTTATAAACTATGTTAAACTAAAAATAATATATTTAGTTATTTTGTTCTCATATTAATAGTACAACTTTAAAACTATAATCAATATTAAATAAAAAAAAAATTAAATAAATAAATAAATATTTGTAATCAACTAATAAATGAAACAAATATAATATTTGCAAATGTCACAAAATAATAGTGATCTGGAGAATGAAATAGAAGAACCAATTTTCGCTTCACTGTTAAATGAAATAAATAAATTTAAAAAACCTCATTTAATTTTAGAATTAAAATTGTGTAGAAACAGTTGCAGAACTTAAAAACAGATTAGTAAAATATTGAATTTTGTTCGAATGATTTCATAACATTAAAAAAAAATTGTCAAAAATTAAATACAATAGATATTAAAAACCCTATTTTAAACCTAGTACATTTTCTGGTTCATTATCTGAGAGCATAGATGAATTTTTAAAAAATATCAAAGAGCAGCACCAATTAATGGTTGGACTGAACTAGAAAAATTACAATATATACCTCGTTTTTAGAGGGCCCAGCACTAACTTTTTATGAAAACATCGAAAATCAAAATTTCAATAAATGGTTTGATTTAGAAAAACAACTTCGAAATGAATTCGAATCCATTGCTTATAAAGATATACTTCGATTACTACTCGAGAAAAGAAAACAGTTAGATGATGAACTACCTATGGCATATATTAATGAAATTGAATCAACTTGTAAACGCATAGATTCTGGAATGGCCCAACCAGAAATAACTAGATATGTAATGAAGGGTCTTAAACCAAATAGTATCGGATACATTGAGATATTAGATAATTTATCACTGAAGTTGTTAAAAGACAGCATAAGAAAATATTAAATGGTAGAATTTATGGCAACTAGTAAAATAAATCAATCACCTTCCGAAATAAAAAATGACATAATCATTCATAAACTAAATCAAATTTCAATTGAATTCAATGAAAAAATAAATCTACTTAATGAAAATAATAATAAATTTAAAAACGATATGGAAAACATCATAAAACCCCAAATTCAAAATAATCATCTTAATAAGCCCAATAATTTTAAAAAGAATCGTAACTTTTTGCCAAATAACAATATAAATAAAAACAATAAAAAAAAATGTGAAATATTTCTTAAAGATAATCATACCACGGAATTTTGCTATTTTAAAAAAAAAAACACTTCAAATAAAAATAATAAAATGCTATTTACAATCTGTTTTAGAAACAATCATATGATAGAAAATTGTAGATTTAAAAATAATTACATTAATTGTCAACTATGTGGAATAATAGGAAATTCAGTACAAATTGCAAAAAATGTTTGATTAAAAAAAAACTAATAAATAGGTTAAACAGTTTTTCTGATACTCACTATTACCTTTCATTGTCAGTTAACTAGCAATCACTCACAAAATCAATAATATTTCTGAACCTTTATTTATCCGCGCTAAACTTAATGATATTGATGTACCAATAACTATTGATACAAGGGCCAATATTTGTTGTATTAAACACACGCTTATTCCCCCTGAAAATAAAATAATTAAAGAAAACATCATTCTATCAGGCCCAAATAATAATCCATTAACTTTCAATAGCTCTACAGTAATTAAACTCAAAATCGATTCTCATAATTTTGAAACATCAGTATTTACTGTCAAAAATTTAACATGCCATATATTAATAGGAAATAATTTTTTACAGAGCCATAAGGCTATTATAAATTTTCATAATAATACTTTATCATTAAATGATTCAATCATAAAACAAACTTATACCAATATATCTAATACAAATATTAATAATATTAAAGAGTAAATAGCTGACATATATTTTGTAGACTCTGACTACTCGATTACTCATTGTATATCTGCAGATTTAAAAATGTCCAAAGGAATAGTCTCTCAAATAAAAATGAAATTTAGAAACACAACGCCTCAACTTGAAAAATTAAAACCACAAATTAGCAACGCAATTTCAATAAAAATAGGAAATAAAATAATTTATCACCTAATAACAAAACAAAAATATTTTTTCATAAACCTAAATATGATGACATAAGCTTACTATTTAAAACTAAAAAAATCAATGTGAAAATTACATGATATCAAAATTGCTATCCCTACGATTGCCTTAGGCATAGACAAATGTAATTGGACAATTATTAAACAACACATTTTTAAAGAATTTCTAAACACAAATATCGATCTTCTCATTTGTCACAAAGACAAAACACACATAACTAATAATTGGAAAACTCAAGAACATCAAAAAGTTATAAATATAATACATGACCATTACCATTTTCATAAAATAATTAAAATATTAAAATAACTTTAACGAAAATTTTAATGATAAAACAAAATCACCCATTAACAATTTCAAAAATGATAAAAGTAATAAAAACGAAATAAGTAACACGAGTAAATTAAAAATATTTAATAAAAATTATAATATGGACACTACCATAAAAGATAATAATAAAATAAGATCAATTTTTAAAAATTATATACCCGGAGAAAATGTAGTAGGAGATGGAAACTGTGGCATTTACACCGTATGTAATACTCTTAATGATAACAAATTAAACAAAATTACTTCTATTGCCAATATCTTACAAATATTAAACATTACACAGCTACCCAATTATTAGATGTCTGATGACGAATTAGCCGCAATTGCTGATTATCATAATCATGACACTTATATTTACGATGACACTAATAAAACAGCAATCATCTATCAAAAGAAAAATTATAATAATAGACCCATAATCGTTTTATATAATGTTGGGGACAAATGTCGTGCAAGGATAGCGGCATATTGGCCTCCTGCAAACTTGGTCGATAACATGATCGATTTCTTGAGAGGAGGTAGTTAGCTGTGCTGTTTTCCGATGGCTAGCCTGCTGCCCGCTCCCAGGACCGGTCTGTCGTCGGTCGTCTGCACGTTCATCATCACCGTCGTGTGCTTGTGTTCCTGTGTTTTACGTAGCCGTCTAGGCAAAATAGCATATCCACCATTTTTTGTACCGGTGCGTCGCCGACGTCGTGTACACTGTACGCCACTCCATCGTTAGTGTTTTTTTTGTTATATATTTCGCCATCCATAGCACTCCACACCACGTGGTTTTGACCGTCGTCGTTACATCCACTCCGTTCTCATCATCGAGAGAATTCAGGAAACCTCTTGCGTATCGGGCTCTCGTTGCCATTGTGAAGTTTCCGATCGCCATTGTCGCACAGTTGTTTTGTTTTTATTATCGTTCCGTGAGTGTTTTTTTTTTATTGTTTTGCCGACGTCGTGTGCGCCATTAATCTCGTCATCCGAACGGTTGGGAATTCCCGTATTTCGGTTTGTGTTCTTGTGACGTCATCGCCAGGTGCCGAATCAACATTTTTCATTCGCATGTGACAGCGGCGCTCTCTACATACGCGGCAAGGAACCTTCCGACTGTTTGCGACAGGTTGGCCATCGTCACCCAACTTCAATTTTGTGTTGGTATTACCAGGTCGTACATCGTTATCAATTTGTTATTTATTATTGTTATTCTTTCATTATTATTAATTATTATTATTTCTGGCGACCATATGTGGTCGACTCACTTAGTCTATAAGTTCATAAAATATATTGTCTTCTGTCTTACAATCATTTAATATAATTTTCAATTGTTATATTTATTATTTAATACTTTAGTTGGTTGCCCCACCTTCCTTCCACATCACTTCCAAACCTAACCATACAGTCCACTCTTTCTCTCATTTTCTCAGGTTTCTTTCCATACGACGATTTAATTATTTTACGATCGGATTCTTTGTCGGACGTCGTTCCGTGCGTATAAGCGATAGCCCATTCGATCGTTGGTTCTGGTGTACAACCGTTAACTGCCGTACATATAATATTAATAAAAACACACATTGGATCCCCAAAACAAGAACAGCTAAACCATCGAACAAAATACCATCTAATTATATTATTATTAATGATATACTGCCTTAAACCATATCACTCAAGAAAAAATATTTTGACAATTAACCAACAATAATTAACACAAAATAATAATCATTAATAAATATATTGTATTAATTACATTATAATAATAAATCCATAATACATAAATTATAAGATAATAAATGGTATAAAAATAAATTAATAACCATTTACTCATCATTATAGTAAAAAAAAAATATATATTATATAATGTAATAACATAAGTATATTTTCTAGTATACACAACTCATACATATTCTAATTCTAAACACTCTATTTTTAATATCATCTTAATTATGTTAATATTAAGTTCATAAATCACTTATGTATATACAAAAAAAAAAGGATTAATATTTAAATAAAAATTTAAAAACAAAAAAAACCTACAATTTTATAAAATATTATAAAATTATACATAATAGGAACTGTTATTAACTATTATTAGTAAATAAAAAACGATGCACTTATTAAAAATCAAACAATCAAACGAACATTTTAATTCATCGAATAAGTGTGTATTATACGTTATTAATTCCTTTAAGTAGTTTTAAAATAATTATATTTGAATAATAATTACAATTCTAATTATAATTAATTAATATTATTACTTTTATCATATCAGATTTGTTTATTATTTAAATAAATAATTTATAATAACAATTGTTCAAACTTGAAACGAACATAGTTTTCATCGGAAAAAATAAAATAAACAATCAGGTACCTACGTAATGTTTTTGATCAAACATATATTGAATAACAATGAAAAATAATATGATCGTTATTCATTATTTTTTGTTATTTTTATTAAATATAATAATTAAAAACAATAGATTAGTTTGAAACAACTATAAAGTTTTAATGTTTATTTTTATTATTTTTTCAATAATAATGATATTTATAATAAATATTGAACTTGAAAATGATTTTCTTTGTGTAACCTAGTTTTATAGCTTCTTTTATAGTACAATACTAAACTCATAATACTTTTATGAGTTTATTTCAAAATAAAAAACTATTTTAAAAAATGAAAATATTTCTTTTAACTGGTATTTATTGTGATCATGTCATATTATACTATGCGGATATCCTATTAATAATCGCTGCAATGAATCAAAAAATGAAAATGAATTGGATACCTAGGTTTATAGATAGAATAATTTATTTTTATCTAAAACATTAGATATATTTTACATATAAAGGAATATAGTAATCGTTTATTTTCGATGTTGGAATACAATTTAAAAATTTCGAATGAAAAATAAGAATTAAACCAATCACTTTATAGTGACCACCCAGTCAATACGGGTTTTGTGTGAAAATTAAATAGTACCTACCGTAATGGTGCTGCACGAAAAGGATTAATATTTATACTACATTCACTGAGATGGATTAAAGGGGGGGAATGTTTACGTTTACTGTTAAGTCAGAGTTCACGTATAAATAATAAAACCGACGAATTTACATTTTGCCTTTTTCATTTAATATTGTAAATGTGTTCAAAACAAGAACATTTTAAACTTGTCAGTAATTTCACAACATATCCAGATTATAATAAATTATTTACTACCCTTTCAGATAATTACATAATCTGGATTCACGATACTGACAACCACTGGTACATTATAATATGCGGGCATTATATTATTATTTTCGTAAACAATCGGCACAACATTAACTCAATGCCACTGCTTACGTGTCGTCGAGGAAACTTTAACACGCGTGCTTGGATTAAAAAATGATTCATTTCGGTGCAATGTTTAATTTTAACGGGGTTACTAGGAAATTTTGTTGACGTGGCAAACGAGAAAGTATAACACACAATTACGATACATAAAAAACTTTTAGTTTTGTAAACAGTATAATAATAATGCGATAACGAAAAATAAAAAAAACAAGTGTATTATTTATTTTTATATTTATAAAGTTACGGAAATTCAAAATATTTTACTTTGTAAATAGTTTATTTTGTTTTTATAAACCTTCACTCTTTATATATACTTGTATCCATCATTTTTTAATTAATAATAAATTGAATTTCATAAATATCTAATCATTATAAAGAAATATTATTATTTATTATATTTTATTATACGTCAAATTCGCTGCATGTTATTTTTATGTCAAAATTTCATTCTTTCATTCGGAAATAACATACATACTCAGAAAAAATCCAAAAAAATAAACTAATAGTATAAGAAATATCTGACAGCCTAACCAATTTCTCACAATGGCATAAATCTATGTTTGACCACACATTGAATAACGAAATATATGACTATATTGTAAGTTATTTTAATGACTCATATGTTTTTGATTCTGACCAAAACAATTATTATAATTATTATTTTATTTAAAATTAGTAAAACAGATTTCTTTATTTTAAATTAATTAATTTATGTTACTCACGTCAGGTGGTATATTTGATTGAAAATCTGGATTTTTACCATTACCAAAATTGAAAGTTTCTCATTTGCGTTAAAAAAAAACAAGAGATTAGAAAAGGATAAATGAATTATAGAAATTATGTCACTAAATTGTTTGTATATTATATAAAATTTCTATTGCTTACTGTATCTTTATTTTTATTATTATTATTATTAAATTCATGAAATATTGGATTTTATTTCGATAAATAACTTAGTTACTTTTAATCATCAAGTTTTTATTCTGTCGTTACTATTTTAAGATGCATTGTGTTTTTCTTATAGTATTAGTTTCGAAAAATTTAACAAATATATTGATTGATTATTATAACATTAAGATAAAGTTTTAAAGAAAGAACTGTTGAAAAATAAAAAGCTCACGGTTTAGAGTGATAAAAGGAATCAACCGTCTGAAGCAGCAATATGTATTTTAAAACGTTCCATAAGTCACCTAACATCGTGCACCCCTATTATAGAAGGGTTCTATAGGAATGATATGCATGAGTAAATGTTTTAAATTTCCCGAGACTCTTATATTTATTTAACTCGAAAATAAATGAGAATTTTCACTGTACCGCGATCTTGCACCCTTCGTAAACTTTAGTCAAATCCTGTACTGTGATTTCGCGGGAAAACTTTGAAAACTTATAGGCTGTGCACCAGCTGTGCTATCACTGCTTTTTAACTGTTTATTTTACAGCAATCATAAACGAAAATGAAACAAAATCAAAAAAATTATTGGAATACTGTTTCAGCAATACACTGGGCTATCGAATATAGAAACGCGTAAATTATTTACAATAAATTGGTTATTTTAATACGATTTTCTCGAAAATCTTACGATAAGTAATGCATTTACTTTTCATAATAATCAAATTAATACTGACGACGATAATTTTATTCTATTCGTCATACATCAAATCCCCCTTGTCCCACACTTTCTCACGAATCTATGAATAAAAAAATGAATTATATGACCATTAAAATAATACGTTTGCTAACTATCAAACGTACGAGCGTGTTAAACGTATTGTTAAAAATTGTAACTGTACGATATTTTTTTTATGAACTGGAACAAAGTCGTAATAGGCAGTACATGATAAAAAATAAAAAAAATAAAATCTGAGAAAATGAATACGTTAATAAATGTTATTGCACGCGTTCATGCAGTTTATGTATGAGAAATTACTATTGCACGGGATGATAAATAAATCGAAAAAAGTTAGATGGCGATGTAATAGATGTCTTGCACTGATAAATATCAAAGGAAAGACAGTTTTTCATATTAATTTGACTAGCATACCTATAGGAAGGTGCGCGACTACGGTTTATGGGAGATTTAAGGATTTGATGCTGGAAGGGGATAATATCAATGTAATAGTATACGAAATGATACTTGCGTCGAACTTGCGAGAATATATCTGCCGAAACCGATACTTTCATTGTTGTTACTGTTATTATGCCATTATGGGCATTACATGTTTAGCCGTTGAAGGAGTACGCACAGTCGAACTACGACATAATATTAAATATATACTTAACAGTTTGCGTGCACGCGCCGCTGTCGTTGCACATACACACACACACACACACACACACACACACACTGCAACTGTCGTGGCTGTTATTGTCTATCAGATATATTGTTCTGTAACATATTTACTGTTATTGCTTTTCTTATTTAACATTTTATCCATTTTATTACCTTCTTTATGCTCTCTGAAAATCATGGACAAACATAAACTGCGTCCGATGAAGGTAAACATCCTGAAACTAAAATAATAAAAGCAAATTGTGATTGTCGCGTAATTCACAACACTGTTAGAATTTCTTTGAAGAAATCAACATATTATGTAGAAAATTTAGTGTTGAAAGTATATGCCGAATTTTCAAAAAGTGCTAAGCACGTAAAATGACTACACATTTTTTGTTAAAAATTTCAAGTTGAATATAGAAAAGTTCTTTGACATGGACCAACTAGATGGTTAAGTTAATTTAAAGCTGTTGATAGACTAATAATGTCTTGGCCTGCTGTTTCATCTTATTTTAAATTCCGAGGAGAAGATACGTGTCATGAAGTTCTATGGAAGTTCGTGAGAAATATTGATAAGACAGAAATTACTGATTTGTCACGTAAAGTATGTTTAACAGAATGCTTTTTATACTTTATTCACCACTACATGAATATACTAAGTGAGGCAATATTCATACCCGAAACAAATTCTATAACTTCTGTTGATTTACACAATGTAATGCTAGGTCTAAAAAATAAAATTGAGAACCGCATGAATGATTCATTTTATGGTGCAAAATTCAAGTATTTAATCACTTCGGCCAAATAAGCAAGCAATTTTCAAAAAAGAATTTAATGTAGTGTACAAAGAACTATTAATTATTTTAAAAAAAATTACGATTTCAACGATTCTTTTTTTGAGATTTTTCGAATTTTAATTTAAAAAATAAAATAATTGAGTATGATGATGCAATGTTAACCTATTAGGTTTAAATAATATTGAAGAAGACTTTACGATGAAATAAAAAAGTATGCAGAAAGTGTGGGCTAAAATGAACGTATTTTCAGATTTAATGTGGGTAGAGTTGTTCAAAAAATATTATTTCACTGAAATTCCAAAAATTGTACTACTCATACTAACCTATAAGTAACGCTTTTATAGAACATGTATTTTCTTCGATGGAAAATTTGTGGTCTAAAGAAAGAAATCGTCCATCAGTGAAAATGATGAAATCAGAATTATGTGTCAAATTAAATTATAATATGAACTGTCAAGAATTTTTGCAATTTTTGAAAAATCCCGAACAAGAAAAATTATTGAAATGTACAACAAAAAATGTAAATTATAATTTTAAACTTAAATAAACATATTTTGTACTTTTCAATATCTAATCAAACATGTGATTAAATTAATATAATTTTTTTCAAATTGTATCGCCTTTTATTAATTATATTTCAATTTTTATCAGCTATACTATATCTTTCAAAGATGGCAACCCTAGTTACACCGTATGGTAAGTACCTACCTATACCTCTTATTGTTTCGTACCCATAATGATATGCAACACGGACGTTCTACGGTAAATCTAAACACAAGGTACCAAACATAGTAACAAGATAGACAAACACCAATAACCATCATTAACCGTTTGATTGTGCAGCATAGTAAATACGTTGATTATTATTTTAACGGGTGCGCGAATGCAAAGATAATGTAACGTACGATGGCGTGTGACCGAGGAAAACGACTCGAATCAGTCGTTCGAACGCGCTAAAATAATTGCTACAGTACCGCCACACAGTTCTCTTTGCGCGCGCTGAACCAGTCCGTTTCCGAACGAATTAATGACGGTACCGACGTCAAACGTCTCCGCCAAAGGGTCGAAGTCCGCGCCACACGACGCGTTTACAGGACCGCGTTCATCGTGTACGGCAGTTCCAGGGACTGCACAATGCGAACCAAAAGTAATAACGGGGAACTTTTTTTTTTCGCGACAGATGTTTTTTTTTTTCTCTCTCCCGCGCCGACAATGGCGCGTAATGTTATACGCGCGCACGAGACACGTGCAAAAGCGCACTGCAACGTGTATTGTAAAGCTTTCCCGACCGATTCCGATTATTATTTCTCTAGCCTTTTGGCGCGCGCAGGGGGGGGAGGCGGTAGGGGACGTGTGCTACGCATTATTATTACTATATTATCCGGACATTAGCATCACAATAGACGCGCGCGCGTCTACTATAACTCCATCCCCCCTGCCTCCGTCGCCGCCGCTGACGGAGCGCATAAAGTGACGAATTTTTTTCGCCTTTCTCTCTCTCTCTCTCTCTCTCTCTCATTCACTATGCCAAACACGTGACCTGTACATCTGCCAGCTGCAGCAGCCACCGCGTATATATTATATAATAATATGTAACATCGTCCTTTGTGCGCCGGTCGTCGTCGCCGCTGCCACCGCCGCCGTAATTTCTCGGTCCAATAACCACTGGGGTGAACTCACGCGCGCGCTCGGATTAGAGATTTGCCAATAAAAAAATAAAACCGTACGCACACGCTTACGCGATTTCGGCCGAAAACTTTTATTCGTCGAGCGTTACATGTATTGTGAAACGCAGTTAACCGAACGATTTCGACCGTTCACGAACGGTGCTCGCCGTACCAACTGCTTTGGATCACCGCGGTCCGATCCGATCGTATTATCTCGTAGTTCGCACATTGCGTCGTTTCGATCATTACGTCCGGGACGAGTAGTAACACAATAGGTCCCCCGAGAGCGTCGCGTACTTGACGATTATCCCGTCGCGCGTATGGAAAAATAGTACCGCGACGCGTTTAAGTCCGTTACAAAGGCCCCGAGCGGGGGGAGGGGGATCTACGTTTTCGTTGTCTCCTACGCGAAAAACCGTTTCACGGAGTGTAGAATATAATATCGTTCTAGTTGTGTTACGGAAAACGGGTGTTCGTGTACATTATTATTTTGCCATGGATATTTATTTCGAGGAATACGAACAAAATAGTCGGTGGACACTAGAAACGTGAATGGCATAATATAACTAGATAACAATTTTAATTTTAAAAAATAATTGCAATCACAGATTCAACAAATAAAGACAAAATATTGCATTATATTCTGATCACAATGTGTAATTAAAATGTTGATGTTTTTAATAATGATGGGTTTTTGATTTAATACGAGTAAGAACAATTATGTAATAATTTTTTAAAAATCCGAGATTCAGAATAAAATACAACATTTAATGAAGTCCAATAATACTGAAGTTCATACATCAAAATGATGATGGTATAAAATAAAAATCTTAATAGAATATAAAATCTGATAATTGAAGAGTAGAAGAATCCAATTTTAAAAATAGGTATCGATTCGGCATACCCGTTGGTCAGATAAAAGCAGTAAAAATAGTGAATTCGTAATCAAAGAAAATCGATCAATAAAATTGTGTTATTATTGTATTGTATAATAATGAAAAAAATACTATTTCTAAACTCATGAATTGAACAAAATTAAACTTGTTTGGTTTTCAACGTTTTTAAACAGAAAATATTGCATCATGTTATTTAAAATTTTTGACTTTTGGTAAGGGGTATTTTCATTTTAATAAAATGCAAATATTCAGGAAAAAAATATGCTAGTGATTTCCAATTAAAATAAACGGTTAAATACAAAAATGCTCTAGCAATTGCAAATCTACTACAAAAACCACTTTAAAATAACTTCAGAATAGAGTATTCCAGCAAAAAGGTATTTAAAGAGGATAAAAGAAAATCTTAACTGGAAAAAAAATCCAAAAATAAATAAATAAAATAAATGGAACAAGGATCCTCATGCACAATAAAATTTCACATGAAATTTAACAATTATGCATATGATAATCACATAATGGCATTTGACTTGTACTAAGGATTATAAGACTATACAAGACAATGGAATTTCATTGCTTTAAATGTTAAATTGATTGAAAAAAGCAAGTGACTGTTAATCCATTTTTGTTCTCAAACCTTTTATTTTAAAATTAACAGTGAAAGATGAGTGTTTATCAAATTACTTTTTTGTTCACTTTTAATACATTATACTAAGTATAAGTTTATGTCACTACCATTATTGAAAAAAAAATCTTAAAAAAATAACTTGTTTTATCAACCGAATTGATTAGAATGAAAAGAATATATTATAATACCTACTCGACATTGAACCGTAAAATGTATTAAAAAATTATTATTAAAGCGAATATAAGTACAACATTTTACAGTGTATCAAAAATAATCTTACTACACAAGATAAGATTCGAAAAGCAATCGCATAAGAATGCAATTTTAATATAAATATCGTTTTTTATTGGACGAATTAAAAAAAAAAAAATCTACAATCCAACATAATAAACTTTACTTTAATACCATACACTAATAAGTTCACAAATTAATTTAGATTAAGTCTTATAAACCCAAAATATTATCGACAAATACCTAGTCAATTCAGAAAACCCTATTAAATTCTCAAATTATTTGTTGACCGTATATAAAATAATACATAACATCAAAGAAAGAAAAACAAATGCTAATAAAAGTCAGAAAATGACAAAAAATACTGATTTCAAATGAATAATTCATTTATAAGTTATAAAAATGTATTGAACGATCAATGCAAATAATTTCGACCGTAAAATTTAATTTTTAATCATTTATAAAAAAGACTAGGCTAATGTATATATTTTTTTAAATTGATTAAGACAACAATACAAAATTGTATTAAATATTTAATTTTTATTCTAATTACATATTGCAGAGCAAATTATAACCTTAATAGATTGATTAACTTAATTAGGGGGAGTCAACTTTAAATATGTATATCCAGAAAATAATTAACAAAAAATACACATGACAGTTGAGCGTTTTAAAAAAATTGATTAATCTTTATCCTTGTATAATGTATAACCGTAGCTAAGTGTGCTAGAATAAATAAAAAAACCTCTCATTGTTTTGAAACTAACTATCATAATCTTAAATTAAACGTTACACCTTTGAATTTAAAATGCAAAACTTAATTACATAACATCGATAAATAAAATGTTTTGGTAACGCAATGTTGAGGAAATATCGACCTAATATGAAATAAGTTAAATTAGTTTAAATCAGGGATGAAAAACGTTTTTGATTTTTTTGTTTTCGTTTTTGTTTAACGTTTTTCAAAACGTTATTTTTCTTTTATGTTTCCAAATAACGTTTTTAGTAATTTTTTTTTTTTTTTTTATTTGTTCTTATTTCTTATTTTTAACTTATAATAGTTACAATGAATATTCAATATACTGAATTTAGAAATGCACTTAAGTTATAATTAATTAATCTTAATATTTAAAATTTAAATTTTCAAATCAAAATTATAATTTATATTTTATATGAAAATAATAAAATTCAAAATTTTAAATTAAAACGTTTTTAAAAAGTGTATTGGTAAAGATTAAACAGTAAGTAAAGATGTAAAGTGAAACATTATTTCAGATTTTAATAAAATCATGTAATTGTTACAATCAACTATAATAGCCAATAGGATAATGAGTAGGTACAAAAAATTATAAAACAAAATCAATTCCTAATCAACTGCTAAAATTAATAGATAATAATATAATCATATTATAATAATTGAAGTGGCAACTATGTTATAGATTATACTATTATCCATGACCGTCGTCGTGAAAGATAGAAGAATTTTACCGTCACCACTGCAATGTGTTTGTGTCATGTGAACATTAATTAATTATTGAGCTATGCTATTAATATATTTGTCAACAATTACCTATCAGTTTTCAGAATTATTAACTTTTTGATAACAGATATATTTTTTTTTCGTAATAAATAATAATAGTATAACACTATAATTTATTTTCGTTTTTGTTGTTTTTGATTTAGTTATAATATTTTTTTTTGATTTCGTTTAATTGATTGATTTCGTTATTATATTTTTTTGGTTTTCGTTTTTTTATTTGTTTTCATTTTTCATATTTTTTCGTTTAATAACGTTTTTTAAAAACGTTTTCCATCCCTGGTTTAAACACTCATAAGAAATAAATAAAATAATAGTAAAATTAATGTATACTATTTAATTGTTTACAAAATAAACATTTAAACAGAAAATTAACAGCTATTAATATTCGTTTGAGTTTAATATTTAATAAATTAAAAGATAAATAACATTCATATTTACGTACAGTTCAAGTTTGAAATTATTTTAATTTTAATGTTACATTTAGTTATAAAATTCTCTTGTATTATAAATATTTGAATAACTTATTTTTTTTTTGTGGTTAGTAGACTACAGAGTTTTTTTAATTTAAAATTATAACTATTTTTTTATTTTCAATTAAAAATAATAGTCAAGTTAGATAATAATTTACCACAGTTATTTTTAATTTAAATTATTTTAAGTATAAGTTTCTGACAACTAAAACATTGTAATTATTTTTTTATTATATTATACTTTTTACTTAAGAAGAAATGCTTTTTGTTAGAAAATTATTTTATTTGCTTCAAGAAAGGTTTAAATTATTGAGTCACTAATTCATGAAAATGAACGTAATTCGTAAAAAAAAGTAATCGACAAAAAGATTTATCTAAATTCAAAAAAAAAACATATTTTTTAAAATCAATATCAAAGGTTAATTTTCAAATTTAAAATAATAATTAACACGAAAGAGTTTTTTTATATGCTTTATATTGATTTTTAGTCCGTATACTGTATTTTTGTAAATATTTTTCGGTTAAAATGTCTAAACAATAAAGAAAAATTTAACAGTCAAATACTATACTCTTATTTCTATGGTTCCATTGATTTTGTATCCAACTTCCATTCGTGAGTTCATCGTCCATCAGGTTATAACATACAACTTTTTTCATGCATATTTGAGATACATCTTTTATGTGTTGCATAGCAACCGTTTCATAACGATTTTAACAGAAAAATGTCTGCAAAAGCATATAGTACTTGAATTTTTTAAAAATATTATAAAGAATAGAATTAGATTTTCTTTTCGACAGAACCAATTTTCCACCGTAAAAATAATTATAAGTGATTTACGTCACTCTTTTCACAGTGAAAATCAATATAATATATAATATATAATTTACGAAAATCGTTATAAATATCGTAGTTATTTTTCGCATACTGCATAATAACTTATTAACATCCTAAACGTTAACTACTTATAACAATTATCATCATTATTTTTGAAAAGGTCTTAAATATATTTTCCCGTTTACGTTTCTGTACATAACTTAATTTTTTTACTTTATCAATAAGAGTATAATTATCGTTCTTTCTTATTACATTTATTTTCTTAATTTTAACAAATATTATTCCGATTATATTTACAAAACTGCGATGTTTGAGATCGATCCTTGGTAACGCGTGCTCATACACAGTCGCTTGCAGATTACGACTCTTAAGAAGTTTGAAGCGTTATTTTTCTATAAAATAAACTATAGAATGAACAACTGCGAAAGTGTTAATATCTGTAATCATAAGATAATTTATTGTGTTCAAATATTTTTTTTTCATGTGCGTATGTTAATAATATGATTATTCTGATCGTAATATCTTTACGAATGCACCAGCTAAATAATCCAATTTTAAAATTAAACTCAATTTTACTGCGATACCATGCCAAAGAGAGGCTATTTGAGCCAAGTTTTGAACCGGACAATCGAATGGTTTGGTGTAATGCCAAACTGGGTTGTAAGCCCAAATTAAGGGTTCGACTTTTAGGTCTGAAGACACAAGTTATACATATGTTACTAGTTGTTGTCTTTTTGTTAACTATAATATAATATAATTTCTATTCATCTTAAAAAAATGCAAATGATTTAGGTAAATAAATGGTCCATAGGAAAGTAAAATATCATACAATTCTAGTTAATCATACTTCAGAATAATTTAATATTTATGTATTATTGATAAGTTGTTTTAATTTTTTTTCGTGTTAAATAAATAAATAAAGTATTCCTAACTATTAATGGTTTCTATTTGAAAAGTTTCCAGGTGACTTTAATTAAAATAACGAAATTTAATTGTGCTCATAATTTATTAATTTGATGTTAATGAAAAATGTGTGGTTGGGTTATATTATTTATAATTTAATAAAACTCAATGGCTGAAATAGCATTCCAACCGACATTATCAAA
This sequence comes from Sipha flava, assembly GCF_003268045.1. Taxonomy (NCBI): domain Eukaryota; kingdom Metazoa; phylum Arthropoda; class Insecta; order Hemiptera; family Aphididae; genus Sipha; species Sipha flava. Next base: position 785,869 of record NW_020272960.1, on the reverse strand, counting down.
AATTTTTCCAGAAAATCTAAGTTCTCTTGGAGAAAATATTAAATTTTCTAAACACTTAATATTTTTCTTCTTTTTTCCCCGCCAATACTTCTTGTTTTATCAATCCTTTTCATTACTTTTATTGAATATTCACCATTTTATTCGATTTCATTATCAATGGAACAATTTCAATATTACGAGGCATGAACAATAATACTTATCAGTAATTTTGGTAATACGTGTGCTTGTGTGTGCAAATCTGCGAAAATAAAATCAAATACAATAAATTGCATGTATATTTATTTTTCAAAACACTAAATATATATTTATAACATACGTATTTTATCATATTGTACTGTACTAGTATAATTCGTATATGCGATTTAATCTCTGATAAAAATATACATATTTCAATACATAAAACATTGTATAATGTTAGCGTAATAGTTTTTAATCTTTTAAACTATACTTTTTTTATATATTTGTTAAAATTAAAAAATAGCGTTTAAAAAATTAAAAGGTTTTTCGGTAAATATTATATTAAATAATAGTATTATATGTTTAGCATAATAATTATTCAAGAGTACTTTAAAAGGTCCAAAGTTAGTTGGTAAGTTGTTAGTTTTTTAAATATTTACATATGATAAATGCCATGAAAAAAGTGCTCGCATGAAACATCTTGTAGGGTTTTAAACATTTTTATTCGAAATTTTTTTATTTTATTTCGTTTACTTGCGTTTTTTTTTTTTAACGACATTAAATATATCAAATTTAATTTCGAACAAAATCCAATAACTTACGCTTGCGAAAGACAATATGCCCGCACGTCTACCGTTGGTCAACGAAAACTAAACGTCCAATGTATATAATAATAATATTTACATTAGTGATGAGTCGAACTATTCGAATCTCGAACCGAACCGTACCAAACCCTTGATGTTCAGTTCGATTCGAAATTCGAACTCGGCATGAAAAAAAATCGAACCGAACTATCAAGCATCTTTTATTGTTCGAAAATTGAACTTGAAAATACTTGTCGAACTAGACTTACTAGCCACGATAGTTCGAAAACCAAATTTTTGAACAATTCTTTAAAAGTTATTTTTGAAAAATAAAGATTGATAATGATTATTTAGAAATAATTAGACTATTGGCGATAGAAATTATAATTATTAAATGGTACGTTATGCATTATTTATAATAATAATGTTATTTTCTAGTCGCGTGTTACACATCCTTCCTTCACCGACTAAAACATTAATAAGTTGTTTAAAGCCAATAGAGGCAGTGTATCTACAACCATAAATTAGCTATTTTTGTTTTTATCATATTTATTATAGAGGTTAAAATCTATTTTGGGTAAATCCATGGTAATATTCCGGTACCGCGACTGTGCTTTTAATAAAAACATGTTTACAACTTATGTTTTACATTATAAGTTCTACTAATCATTTTATAACTGTGAATTATAGTTATTATTACTATTTTTTTTATATATTATTAAAATATTCTGATTGTATTATCATATTACACTCAATACTCAATACTCAATGAATATTTTATAAGCTACAAAACAACACGAAAGAGCACAATACTGGTTCTGAAAAATAATAATAATAATAAGAAATTATCTCAAATTTAAATGCATTATAAATAATACAATTACTTAGACTTAAAAGTTAAAATGCAGAATAGATAATACGAAAACTTAAAATACAATAGTAATTAATAATTATGGTTGATTTAATTTGTAGGTAGGTACAATATACATGATAAAAAGTATTAAGTTCGAGTTCGAGTTCGACTTAAAATCATAATAGGTTCGGTTCGATAGAAAATATGAAGGTTCGGTTCGATTTAAAAAATCAGGGTTCGACCCATCACTAATGTACATAAATCGTATGGATCTAACGCGTAATGCGATACTTTGCAGCGCGATAAAATTAAAACCGTTTACACGCGAGGTTTTGCTTAATTTTTAAATGCGCAGTTTACAGAGTTTCCCGCCGTGTTGGAATAATCGCACGCTAGGGACTTAAAACGATTTCGATATGCACGCGTGCTGTACGTATTATCGACACAACATCGTGTGGTTAGGGAGTAGATATAATATGCATGTGGTGATAATAATAATAATAATAATAATATATGAGTGTGTACGTTATAAATAACTTGTCACTAGCTATTAATCATCAACACGCGAAACGATAAAAGCGTTTATATTAAATATTTTAAATGGTTTCAAAAACGATTAAGAACGTACAAAACTTAGGTACACAACATACATGATACAATATCATACATCTAATACATACGCGTGTACGCACACAATCGTATATTTCAATTATACTTCATTTGAGGTATTGAATCGTTTGAATAATGTACAAAAATATTTTAAAGCCGATCGGTCATCGAGTATCTTTTGTACACAAAAATTGTTGCCGAAAAACCCCATCCACGTAAAGGCCCACCTCAATGCCACCGCTGTTTAGCTTACGGGCAAAATCAGAGTTACTGCAACCATGTTCCACGATGCATCAGATGTGGCGAAGAACATAGTTCTGACGTATGCACTATGTCATCAGAATCTCCGACCAGATGTGTTTTATGCCAAGGTAGTCACTCAGCAAATTACAAAGGTGGTACTGTTTATAAAAAACTTAATAATAGACCACCTCGTCGTGAACACTTCATTTCTACTCCCAAATCTCATATTAACTTTCCTAAATCCACCTTAAATTCCAATACTAATAAACCATCATATGCCGAAGTCACTTCCTCCAATTATAAACACTCCCAATTATCTCCTAATATAGAAACTTTATTTACTTCTTTCTTTAGTATGAAAAATGGATCTTCTTGGGACACAATTCGTTTGCTACAAATATCAATATTCTCTCGGTTAAAAAAATGGTTAAATTATTACTAATTCAAAACTAATCGATTATTTGGTATTAAAATATTAAGTGCTTTAATCATATCAGGAAAATCTATATTGTATAAAAATATTTAAGCATTCATTTTTGTAATAAAATCCATTTGTTGTAAAACATATTTATCAGAAAAAAATAATTGGTTATAACTTAACCACTTATTATAAATATTAAGTATTTATAATAAGACACAATACGTTTTAAATACAAAAACTCGCTAATTTACTGCTTATATCGTTACACGTGAAAATTAAAATAAATTTTATAAATGAATAATTATGCCTCAATCGGAGTTATCGCATTAAATATATTATTTTATTTAAACTGTACAGAGAAACCAATACTTCACAAAAGCTATCGAACAAGTTGGCAATAAATAAAATACTAGTCTAAGTAAAAATATAAGAAATTTCTTCTTTTTTTTTTTTTATATGAAACTTGATTTATAAATAATAAACGTTTAAGATATATTATCATTAGATTGTTTTCTTTAATAAAATTGGTAATGTTTCATTTATTTTATCATTTACTGATTTACTTATAAAGATAACTTGTGAAACTCAATTTGTTGATGCAAAAAAAATTTATGTTTCAACTTTTCACGGTTTATCAAAATTCTTATAAATAATTACTCATAAATTATAAGTTAAACAAATGTATATAAATCAAATCCACAACGAAAAATTATTTTCCTACGTTCTTGGTTCTTAAATATAAATTTTAAAAGTCGGTAAATAATTTGTTTAAAATTGAACTTTTAAAACTTAAAATATTTGAAAATGATTTCTTATTCTAATTTTAAATCGGAAAATTTAATACATAGAAATAATGGTAAGTAAATAAAAAATATTTAATACATTTTATACAACAATGCTTAAAATAATCATAAAAGCTTTACCGAAGAAAATGTTAATATAATAAAATAACTCATTACATTTATTCTATACCAGCAGTTATTATACTTTTATCTGTATATTATCAAATATTTTTAAAACAATAAATGTTATACAGCAAAAAAAAAATAATCGTTTTATAAAAAAAATAAATATTTTCTTGGTTTAAACCATTGGGTATAATATAATCTGGTAAATCGAATTATTTTATGTGCGTATTATATACAAGCGATATATATATATATAAATACCTAGAGATTTTTAATTAAAAAAAAATATATATATATATAATACAAAAATAAATGGACACGTAAATTAGCCATTAAAATAAGTTATAAGACCGTGTACAACGTGTACTATGTACACAACTAAAAATAAATCGCGATATTGCGTACAGACATTTTTAACCTTTATCAATTACAAAATTAAATATTCCAATATAGTACATAGGTAAAAAAGTATAAAATATTAATTAACCCTTGTACATGTTTCATCGTGAAAAATTAGAATGTGAAAAAAATATAGATAAAGTGATCATTTTACAAAAATGATACTTTATATTAAATTATAGAATATGAATTAATATGTTTTATTAATTTAACTAAACTGTACACTTTTAAAGTATAAGAAACTCTATTTACTTGGTAAAACTACTTATTTTGGTCAGATGATCAATGATTATAAGGTTTTTTTTTTTTTTTATATTCTGTATTCAATAATATAATAATAATAATATAATATAATAATAATATAGAAAATCGCAATAATAATTTTAGTACTTATTTATATAAAAGGGCTAATTAACGATTACATGTTTTTTTTGCAGTATTATTTAACAAACCATATTCGTCGTTAAAACTAAACTCCTTATTGGTGGAATAGTATTGAAACACATATTTATATTAATATTTCGCTAACGTTATTAACGTCGGTTTATTACATTGATAATGTCATTACTGTGACCATATTTTTAAATTATTCTGCTATATCTTTTTTATTTACTCGCGTCGAATCGAAGGGTATTTGTTCGGAATATCTTGTTTACAATATTTAACACGCCGTATATTTGGTAAATTATACTACATATAAGTCAACAAACATTGTTTGTTGTTGCATATTATCAACTGTAAGAAAATATTTACCATCATAATGTTTCTTACACCGTTGTGTTCATCGCGAATATCTGCAATAATATTGTAATATTTTAACACATTTTTCGTGAATCTCTTAGAGTTCTATAATCCACACGAATGTATAAAATCCTATGACAAATATTATTTTTAAGAATGATAAAAATAATTGTAATACGAGGACGTTGGCGAGGAATATCGCTCTATTTGTGTACACTTATTCTCTGCGCTATCTCCGTACTTTCATAATATCCGAGCCACAGAGATACCGATCATCAAGAGTTGTGCGTAAGTGGTAACTCTTTCAGATGAGCGTCTCATTAACAATAATTAGTTGATTATAATAACAGGCGTCGTTGTAATTCCCGTGGAAAAAGTATTTTTTATAATTTAACCCCAGTATTTTAAAATTAATTAAAAAAATAAAGAAAAAACTAAATATAAACTACGGTAAAAACGAGACGGATCCTACTACCTCCCCCTACATCCAACATTCTAAGTGTATTTCGTAAAACCGTAATCGAGTAAACCGTTAATTAGGTGTGCTCAATATTTACTCTAATATCTTATAAACATATTTTTCAAGTAACCGGCGGTAAATACGTGGTGGCGTTACTTCAAACATTTATCGTTTTGTGTAAGTTCACAATGTAACGAACGGCACTCACTCAAGAGACAGAGGTATACTCAACATTTATGGTATTTAACGGTTCACAAAAGGGCTTACATAATGGAAAGTAAGAAAACAAAACTCCCACGTTCAGTTTGTTTTCCTCTCTTTCTTTTTGCAATGGATGCGAATGGTCGAAATTCACGGGTTATGCGCAAAAAACGCCGTATTATTTTCTTTTAACGGTTTAGGTTATGAATATATATACATATATTGGTGTTAAATTTTTAAAAACTATCTAAAAAAAAATGTTTGGGTTTTAGATCAATTTAGTTTATGAACAACAGAGCATTAATTTTTTTAACAATAAAACTGATTATAAGTATTATTGAATCTAAATTAAGCTAATCCTCAATCAAATTTTTAAATTGAATTCCGATTTATTTGGCTCGATAAATATGATACTTAGTGTTGGGAAAATGTATTACACGTGTAATCTGAAGTTCAGGATTTGTGTAGAAATGAGGTTGAGTTTTTTATATAAGTTTCAGTTTAGTGATTAAAACCATTAATTTGTCTTTTAATACATTACGAATATTGTAATTTTTCTCATTGAGTTTACACACTACATAGTATTTAAAGCTTACACATTTCGTCATTTTTCTGATATATAAAACAACACTTTAGAGCTTTAGATATTATTATAACAAAATAACAATATTATTTAATCGACAATATATGTTTTGAAAAAATTGGTTTTTTCTTTTTATTGCTGTTTTATAACGATTTTAAAATAATCTACGAAACAAATTACGTAACAACTAAGATCGTTTAATTAATTTAAAATAACGTTTAACATTTGTTTGATTTGAAGAAATCTTTCTTAATTGAAAACCCTCAAGTATCTTTTCACTACTCCTATCGCCGTATTTAAGCTATAAACAATAATATAATATGGTATACAATTTTCTTTGAATGACTTCCAGAAGACTTCAAGACTTCAACTGGACAGTTTAGAGACGCGACTATACATAATCACAATACTATTATTGGTGTGAGTATATAAGATAATAACATCGATGATTAATAAAATAACAAAATTATTGAACTATAATAGTTGTTACTAAAAGCTCTAAAATAAAAAAATAAATAAAAATTCCCGTCCGTTACAGTTTTACTTACCAATATCAATAAAAAAGACGGGCATAAATCAATCACAGATTGACACAATCACCGACATCCAAATACATATTTCAAGGTAATAAATGTGCCGCTGGCAGCGATTATGTAATGTGAAAACTAATGACACGAAAACATGGTAACAATTCGGTATATATATATTTTTATTTTAAAACTATTATTTGAAATTAATTCTTATCAAACATTGATAACAAAATAAATAATTTTGTATCGTGATTCGTACCGGCTACATAATAATTTCTTTTGACCTTAAAAATGAATATTTATCCATTCATCAACATGAAACAATAATTTGACTATAATTTTGTATATAATCATTATTTTTTTTAGAAATTTATCTGTTTTTAATCTAGATGAATTATGATTATCTTTAATGAAGATCATTTTAGTTGACCTTATTTTTACCTTTGAACAGATTTTTGGTATTCTATTTTTATCTTCATATAGGCTAAAAAGTATTTATCTAAACTCAATATTAGTTGAATAACACGTTTTAATTATTGATTTGTTTAACACGCGTGCAATAATTCAGAAAAATCTAAACGAATAATACTTAGGTATCTATGCTATGTAGTTTTATCGAAAAAAAAAAAAAGGAAAAAGAGTAACACCATAAAAAAACAGAAACTTTATAAACTTCAGTTATTCGTAATACGAAGAACGCTAGTAAAAATACGTAAGTTATATATGATAAAAAAAGTTGATAAAATAAATAAAATAATTTCTTTATTTTGAAGACTCGCACAGACGCATTTTCATGAAAATAAATATAAACAAAAATACAAAAAAATAACCCGTTGATATTATTTAATTGACGTAACATTTTTTATGTAACGACATAGTTAAATAATTTAAATATTATTTACCTTAAAGATCAATTCATTATAGTATGAGCTGAAAATGTTTAAAATAATGACACTGGTAATTTGGCGTACTCATTTCAACTTTTGAGTGTTAAATCACCGTGAAAAACTGGGAGAAATATTATTTACTATTATAGGCTTACCACTTCATTTACAAGACTCTTTAGTAATTTAAAATAAAATAAATTCATCTTATTTAATTCATCAAATACGTATTTAATAATATTTATAATGTAATTATATGTATTTTAAATAATTTTCACTAATTAATTAGTGGATATAATTTTCATACCTTTCAAAACATTATGTAAAATTTACATTATACTCTGATTATAAATTTGTTCATCATAGATGATCGTTAAAGATAAAATAAGTGCGTTTAAAAAAAAAAAAAAAATTAAAAAAAACTGAGATATAAATACAATTTCAAATATTAACTTAATACAGTAAAATAATAGATAAAATGTGTAATCAACACAAAATCCCTTAACTAATGACCTAGTTGTCGATGTATTTAATGATAAATAAAAAAAAAAATAGATAAAATATTATTTCTATAAAAATATAAATTTATTATCAAGTCATTCCGCTGTTAATAAAACTAATTGTTACACTTATTTAGATATTTTTGAATTACCTAACATAATTACAATATTGTTTAAATGTATGTATTACTTAATTTTGATGTCTGATCGATATTTCTTGTGACGGCGTTACGATATGCAAATTAACACCACGTATGCTTTGTATTCCGCTACATGTATATACCAAGTTCCTTAAATAAATGTCAACCATTTGCTGTTTTCTCTTAATGATTTCTTCATTTGCTTTTTCTTTAAGTTAGTATAATGTTTATAT